>NC_068441.1:34856804-35116804 GCF_023373465.1 Oncorhynchus keta
TGACTCCTATCATGTCCAGTGGGGGTTTGTGTTGACTCCTATCATGTCCAGTGGGGGTGTGTGTTGACTCCTATCATGTCCAGTGGGGGTTTGTGTTGACTCCTATCATGTCCAGTGGGGGTGTGTGTTGACTCCTATCATGCCCAGTGGGGGTGTGTGTTGACTCCTATCATGCCCAGTGGGGGTGTGTGTGGACTCCTATCATGTCCAGTGGGGGTGTGTGGACTCCTATCATGTCCAGTGGGGGTGTGTGTTGACTCCTATCATGTCCAGTGGGGGTGTGTGTTGACTCCTATCATGTCCAGTGGGGTGTGTGTGGACTCCTATCATGTCCAGTGGGGGTGTGTGTTGACTCTATCATGTCCAGTGGGGGTGTGTTGACTCCTATCATGTCCAGTGGGGGTTTGTGTTGACTCCTATCATGTCCAGTGGGGTGTGTGTTGACTCCTATCATGTCCAGTGGGGGTGTGTGTTGACTCCTATCATGTCCAGTGGGGGTTTGTGTTGACTCCTATCATGTCCAGTGGGGGTGTGTGTTGACTCCTATCATGTCCAGTGGGGGTGTGTGTTGACTCCTATCATGTCCAGTGGGGGTTTGTGTTGACTCCTATCATGTCCAGTGGGGGTTTGTGTTGACTCCTATCATGTCCAGTGGGGGTGTGTGTTGACTCCTATCATGTCCAGTGGGGGTGTGTGTGGACTCCTATCATGTCCAGTGGGGGTGTGTGTTGACTCCTATCATGTCCAGTGGGGGTGTGTGTTGACTCCTATCATGCCCAGTGGGGGTGTGTGTTGACTCCTATCATGCCCAGTGGGGGTGTGTGTTGACTCCTATCATGTCCCAGTTGAACCCTATCATGCCCAGTGGGGTGTGTGTTGACTCCTATCATGTCCAGTGGGGGTTTGTGTTGACTCCTATCATGTCCAGTGGGGGGTGTGTTGAACCCTATCATGTCCAGTTGTGTTGAACCCTATCATGTCCAGTGGGGTGTGTGTTGACTCCTATCATGCCCAGTGGGGGTGTGTGTTGACTCCTATCATGCCCAGTGGGGGTGTGTGTTGACTCCTATCATGCCCAGTGGGGGTTTGTGTTGACTCCTATCATGTCCAGTGGGGGTTTGTGTTGACTCCTATCATGCCCAGTGGGTGTGTGTGTGGACTCCTATCATGTCCAGTGGGGGTTTGTGTTGACTCCTATCATGCCCAGTGGGGTGTGTGTGGACTCCTATCATGTCCAGTGGGGGTGTGTGTGGACTCCTATCATGCCCAGTGGGGGTGTGTGTTGACTCCTATCATGCCCAGTGGGGGTTTGTGTTGGACCTATCATGTCCAGTGGGGGTGTGTGTTGACTCCTATCATGCCCAGTGGGGGTTTGTGTTGACCAATCTATCATGTCCAGTGGGGGTGTGTGTGACTCTATCATGTCCAGTGGGGTGTGTGTGGACCTATCATGTCCAGTGGGGGTGTGTGGCCTCCTATCATGTCCAGTGGGGTGTGTGTTGACTCCTATCATGCCCAGTGGGGGTGTGTGTTGAACCCTATCATGCCCAGTGGGGTGTGTGTTGACTCCTATCATGTCCAGTGGGGGTGTGTGTTGACTCCTATCATGTCCAGTGGGGGTGTGTGTTGAACCCTATCATGCCCAGTGGGGGTGTGTGTTGACTCCTATCATGTCCAGTGGGGTTTGTGTTGACTCCTATCATGTCCAGTGGGGGTGTGTTGAACCCTATCATGTCCAGTGGGGGTGTGTGTTGACTCCTATCATGTCCAGTGGGGGTTTGTGTTGACTCCTATCATGCCCAGTGGGGGTGTGTGTTGACTCCTATCATGTCCAGTGGGGGTGTGTGTGGACTCCTATCATGTCCAGTGGGGTGTGTGTTGACTCCTATCATGCCCAGTGGGGGTGTGTGTTGACTCTATCATGCCCAGTGGGGTGTGTGTTGAACCCTATCATGCCCAGTGGGGGTGTGTGTGGACCTATCATGCCCAGTGGGGGTGTGTGTTGACTCCTATCATGTCCAGTTTTTGGTTGACCCTATCATGTCCAGTGGGGTGTGTGTTGACTCTATCATGCCCAGTGGGGGTGTGTGTGGACTCCTATCATGTCCAGTGGGGGTGTGTGTGGACTCTATCATGCCCAGTGGGGGTGTGTGTTGACTCCTATCATGCCCAGTGGGGGTTTGTGTTGACTCCTATCATGTCCAGAGGGGGTGTGTGTTGACTCCTATCATGCCCAGTGGGGGTTTGTGTTGACTCCTATCATGTCCAGTGGGGGTTTGTGTTGACTCTATCATGTCCAGTGGGGGTGTGTGTTGAACCCTATCATGTCCAGTGGGGGTTTGTGTTGACTCCTATCATGTCCAGTGGGGGTTTGTGTTGACTCCTATCATGTCCAGTGGGGTGTGTGTTGACTCCTATCATGTCCAGTGGGGTTTGTGTTGACTACCTATCATGTCCAGTGGGGGTTTGTGTTGACTCCTATCATGTCCAGTGGGGGTTTGTGTTGACTCCTATCATGCCCAGTGGGGGTTTGTGTGGGTGTCTGTAGACTCACCGACGTTCAATCGTCACTGGACACTGTATCCATGGGACTGTACTATGTGAACCTATTGTTAGCCAGGCTGGCCTCTGACCACCATAATAAGGGATAACTACGGACCATGTGACCAGGAGGGGAGATTACCAATCTGTATCTCTGGTGACTCTGACAACCAGAATACCTTTCTCTGGTAACAACATGGCCTCCCAAGACCAGATCACGAGGACCTATGGAAGGAAGCAGAAGGCATTGCTACTCATTGATAACAACCAATGGGTTTTGAGAAGGAGTGGAGGAAAGAGGATGCGAGGAGTATGCAATGGATATTCTCCCATGGACCACATCTTTATTTAGGGCCAACAGATAACCGTCCGTCTTATCGCCTGATGTAACAGACTTTGAAACAGTTTTAGTCCCCTTGAAAGTCATGTCTTTTAAAAGAAAACCCTAAGTAATTATTTTTTCAAATGGGACCCTTCTGTTAATGCAGCTCCATGTTGAGCTCTGTTTGGTTGTGTGGTATATGTATATTTTCATTTCTGTGTACCACGGATTTATGTAAATTGTGATATGTGAATTATGTGGGTCAGTTTTTCTGATTTGAGAGAGGGAATGAATGCTTTTGTACCCTAGCACATTATGGTATGGGTCTACCCTAACACATTATGGTATGGGTCTACCCTAACACATTATGGTATGGGTCTACCCTAAACACATTATGGTGTGGGTCTACCCTAAACACATTATGGTATGGGTCTACCCTAACACATTATGGTGTGGGTCTACCCTAAACACATTATGGTATGGGTCTACCCTAACACATTATGGTATGGGTCTACCCTAAACACATTATGGTATGGGTCTACCCTAAACACATTATGGTATGGGTCTACCCTAAACACATTATGGTATGGGTCTACCTAAACACATTATGGTGTGGGTCTACCCTAACACATTATGGTGTGGGTCTACCCTAAACACATTATGGTATGGGTCTACCCTAACACATTATGGTGTGGGTCTACCCTAACACATTATGGTGTGGGTCTACCCTAACACATTATGGTATGGGTCTACCCTAAACACATTATGGTATGGGTCTACCCTAACACATTATGGTGTGGGTCTACCCTAAACACATTATGGTATGGGTCTACCCTAACACATTATGGTATGGGTCTACCCTAAACACATTATGGTATGGGTCTACCTAACACATTATGGTATGGGTCTACCCTAACACATTATGGTATGGGTCTACCCTAACACATTATGGTATGGGTCTACCCTAACACATTATGGTATGGGTCTACCCTAACACATTATGGTATGGGTCTACCCTAAACACATTATGGTATGGGTCTACCCTAACACATTATGGTATGGGTCTACCCTAAACACATTATGGTGTGGGTCTACCCTAAACACATTATGGTGTGGGTCTACCCTAAACACATTATGGTGTGGGTCTACCCTAAACACATTATGGTATGGGTCTACCCTAACACATTATGGTGTGGGTCTACCCTAACACATTAAATACTATTTTTAGTCCACTCAGTCAGTGACTGTAGCTACTCTACTGTAGAACTTGTAGGACTGGGCGCTGTGTGTTTGTGTCTTCCATTGTTTAGTAGCTGTTGTTATCCAAGCTGTACCTACGCTTAATTTGCCTATTTGATCATCGCTATTTGCATTTCAAATGTCTTTCGAATGTCTATTTTTTGCTTTTATCAATGCCTTCACAAATATATTTTGAATTAGTGCTTCTACATAACACATATGTGGATGTTGGGAAAATCTAACTGTTTGCTGGGGCCAGAGATGTACTGTATATCACAAAGAAAATGTTATTTCAAACACAAACTGAAGCACCATTTAACTGCACCATTTAACTGCACCATTCAACTGAATCCAGTGGACATATTGCACTTGGATTTATTTCTCATGCATTTTTCACTTACATTGGACTTTCATGTTGTTTCAAACTACAAAGGGATCCTGCCTATATATTATCCAGTACTGTAGCTATAATAGAAAACACAACAGCACACTGACAGGATAAGTGCAAACCAAGGATTGTGTGTGTGATTTTATACATACCAGGAAAACAAACCTCAACTACATGTACCAACTACATGTACCTACTACATGTACCAACTACATGTACCTACAGCAGCATTGCTCTACTCATTTGTATCTTGTCTTTGGGAAGTTCTGGGGTGTTGCACTGCAGTCTTTTTTTGGAAGTGATTTCTCATTTTCTTCTGTAAGAGGCTTACACACTGGCCCTGTTTCACTCTGGCAGACAGACACTGTGACCTCTATGAATGTAAAAAGTCAATTTTCATTGGAGTAAAATGCTTGTGGGCAGTGTACTATATCCACAATGTCTTAATTCACAGGTGAGAAGGAAAGGTCAAGATTAGCTCATGAATTAGGCCTAGGAGTTTTGACCTGACCAAGAAATGACCTGACCATGAACAATTGCCAATACCTAGGACCAGATTTATTCCTGGTCAAAGTCACTTGGTCTGGGAAAAAAACAACTTCTGGTCATATATGGCTGTGAAGGAAGTTTCTCAAATGGAGCAGTTATTGGTAAGATATCATAACATCTTGGTGTCTGATGTTTTCAGATCACAATACAAGTAGAAACAGGCTAATACAGGTTAAGGCTGGCTTTCACAGGTGCTGAAATGTAACACGTAAAATGGAATATTTAGATACTATTTGGTTTGGTTTCCTTTGACATCACATACTGTTCAACATACTCTGCCTAGGAGTTACTGACCAGTTCACCAGCCCTGTACAGTTATTTATTCATGTATGTCTGAGTTACTGACCAGTTCACCAGCCCTGTACAGTTATTTATTCATGTATGTCTGAGTTACTGACCAGTTCACCAGCCCTGTACAGTTATTTATTCATGTATGTCTGATTTAGCACATGAACAATTCATATCTCTGAAGATGTTTATTTGCCTGTTCATTCATGATTCATAAAGAGCACAGTTTTAGAAACAGGGATAGGTAGTCTGAACAGGTGTGTGTTGAATGACTAGAGGTTAGCCTCCCTGGGGCTAAAGAGCAGTAATCAAACCGCACTGGTATGCCTAACCCGGAACAACCAGTTTAACCACTGAACTCATTCAAAAACAACACTTTATTTGACTGCCTATTGAATGTGTCTGGTGGATATCTGCTTCTTTCTGTTTGATTTCTAGAACTGGAACAACATTTCCTCTGAGTTTCACAGCAGTCTGGATGGCTGCACTGTAGCTTTAGGCTCTGCAGTGTGAAGTTACAAGGAACACTATATGATTGAAAGATGACTTTCTCCATGTTGAGAGTGTAGGTGTTTGTTGTGTGCTATAAAGCTGATGACAGACATTGAAGTGAAAGTGTCTGATTTATTTTGTGTGTCAGTTGTACCACTTTGGGGGAAAGGAGGCTTCCTCCTTGTCTCCTCTCCTTTCTGGTCTTGATACTGTAGCTAAGAGGAGAGTCGTATAGCTCTGGATCTCTATACAGTATATTACTCTGGGTAAAAGGGATATGATCAAAATATTGCTCTTGCCTCTCATGTTTAAATGCAGACCAGTGATTTATGAATGGAAGGAGACTGGGACAGGGGTTCATTTGAAGGCATTGGGACTCCCAAACCTAGCCCCAAGCCCTTAGCACCTAGCTGCTATGTATTAAGTGTAGATCTGAAAGGATATGAAGCAATATGGTGATCATTTCACCTAGTTTACCAGGAGGAACCTGTCTAAATATTTTAGATCTATGTGAAGTGCCTATCTGGTAGAGGCTATGGGTAGGGGTCTATTTGGGACTGGGTTTTACCTGGATCCTTCCAGGTCAAGGGACTGAACTCTGACCGCTGTCATCCTGGGAAAATGGGATAGAATGTACATTTTTTAAATTAACTGGATCTTGTGTACTGTAAATACTGAGAATATCATTAATGTGACCCATTTCTTTAATTCAGTATATAGTTCTAGTTGTTGTTTTCTTTCATTTTTGACCATGTTATGTAATATAATTTGCACTAAATAACCAAATAAACTTGAATTGAAAAGACGTTTGTGTATTTTTGTGAGCGTAGCAGATGCGTGTTTCATTTGATGAAAGCACCATGTAAGATTAAACAGCCACTGACTCAGAAGCTTTTGTCAGTAACATTCCAAATCATTGCACCATTTTGTTTGTATTGAAATAACATTGAAATATGTCTAATTACAATGGAAAGCTAACTATTTGGTTTATCTGTTCATCTCAGTGTAGCTCAATGGCCGAACCCTGATAATTATGTTTACTTTGAGGCGGGGAGGATTTGTCTCAGTCAGTCTGCATACCTCTGTGTCCCATCACACCCATCCACCCAGGCCTCTGTCCCCATACTGAGGTAACAATTACATTAGATCAGGCTAAGTGTGAATCACCCTGGGTTAACCTCTATGTGGGGAAACGAGGCTCATCATTGCAGGAGTGTTGCTCAGACAAGATCTGCTGGCTAAAGCGGAGAGACCACAGATGACCACATAGAAACATAAATACAGGATGATGAGAATCTACAGTAGAATTTGAGCTACAGCAGGAAAACATGAATTATGTGGATTATAATTCATGGACATTTTTGTATGGGTTGATATATTTTCGTAATGGAAAATCAAACTTCAGAATACTTTTTATTATAAACCTCAAATACACTACAAGTTAAAATGTCCTGCATTGCAGGAAAGTTCTCCTGCAGCAGGGTGGTCAAATTAAGATCCTACATCTGGAATTCGAGCACTAGGAGTCAATGCCCCATACCAGTTTTACACTACATATGGGAAAGATTCAAATTACAGTCTGGTATCTAGGCACGCTTATAACAAACTAGGGCCCCGTAACTGAACCAACCAACCAACTGCCGTGTCTTTGGCATCATTAAAAGTAAAGACTGTTATTTTATGAAATCAATTCTCTGTAATTATTATTACGTGATTAAACTAATCATGTAAATGTAATTAACTAGGAAGTCGGCACCACGGAAAATCTTCAGATTACAAAGTTATAATTTTCAGAATATAACTCTTCAGATATTTTAATATCTGATCAATTAGTCTTCTATTATTTAATTATTCTTTACCTCACGTCAGTCTCATTCCAAACGTCCATACACCAATTGGCTTAATCATTTATTTACTGACTAACTAAATAATCACAGAAATGCAGAAACAAACAAAAAGATATGTTACTACCAAATGATAGGTAAGATTCCCTAGTGGGCTATGATGACTTGGTGGACAAAGGAATGGGGGTTGGACAGAGAGCGGGAAAGACAAAAGGGATCACTACATACAGTTGATAATTATATTAGTTGAAATGCTAATCCTATGCACATGAACGCTCACTCATTCGGGAATAATTTCAATTAATATATATTTACGCCCATGTGTCTTAATCTTTCCTATTGGAATCCGGTCCGTCTGCTGAAGAGTCAGTTCATCTTAGTCTCCCTCTTTCTGTTTCCCCGAAGAGCAAAGTTTTTCGTGGTTAGAATGGTTACATCAGAGTACCATTCAGAAATGTTCTCATAGAATAGATGTTTCAGCAGTTGTCGTTATTCTCGTCTCAGGTTTACATCATTTCTAGCTGCAGACTAGTAATTAGTATCTAAGATTTGCTCTTATTCTGTAGGGATCGATAGCCAATGCTCCACGTGTTATGGTTAGGAATTCAATAACTATTTGCGATCACAGCTCACGCTGTGGGTTTACTTAGTCTATACTAAAACCTGTGCTACCTTAGTTTACGCAGAGGTATGCGTGGTCTGAAGAGGATTTCCTCAGGAGGGGCTTTTATTCCTAACAGTAGAAAAGGTGGGTCTATGATGCCTGGTCATGTCTGTGCTCACGGGGGTGGGCCAATGGCTTAGTTATACTTTAAAGGGAATACATTTCTCTCACATTAAAGGTTTACCATCATATTACACCATTTCACAAATAGTTTAATCTTTACTCATCCCTTTTATACAAGAATTAGAAACAAACCCCATAATTGAGAAATGTACCCATTCAGAGATCTAGTTATGTGTGTTTCCTGTCCTCTCTGAGGTCACCAAATGAAACACACTCGTTATACCCGTCTCTTAAGTGTCCACGGACCATTCCCACCTTCTTACAAGTCAACATTTTGTTTCATTTTCCCATTTTGGGGATTTAGGAGTTCGGACATGTGACAGGGACTGCGGTTGAAAATTAGCCGGCTGGCTAAAACCGGCACTTTTACTGAAACGTTGATTAATGTGCACGGTCCCTGTAAAAAAAAAAAAAAAAAAAAAATTGAAAAAAAATCCTACGTTCACTCTGTGGTCTCTCTGCATGAAAAGGGGGAGAGAGTCTCCTCCAGGAATTTACGATCTGAGATAACAGAACCTGGGTGTAGGAGAGAGTGGGGGGCATTATTTATACCCAGAAAGGACCACATCATGACAAAACCTAGCATGAGACACTCATAAGTATTAAAAGCTCAACCCAGGCACGAGGCACACACAAAAGCATTGACAATCAAGTTGGTCCAATCTTCTATTCTTAAGACATTCCCATGAGTTGTGCATTTGAACCAGTGGGGGCTACTGAGGGGAAGATGGCTCATAATGGCATCAAACACATGGAAACCATGTGTGTGATGTATTCCATACCATTCCACTGATTTCACTCCAGCCATTACCGCAAGCCTGTCCTCCCCAATTAAGGTGCCACCAACCTCCTTTGATTTGAACCATGCATTATACGATATACAATGTCTTGGAAAAGTATTCATTCCCCTTGGCTTTTTTCCCTATTTTGTTGCATTACAACGTGTAATTTAAATAGATTTTTAGTTGGATTTCATGTAATGGACATACACAAAATAGTCCAAATTGGTGAAGTGAAATGGAAAAAAATACTTGTTTCAAAAAATAAATCAATTTTAAAGCTGAAAAGTGGAGCATGCATGTGTTTTTACTCCCTTTGCTATGAAGCTCCTAATAAGATCTGCAACCAATTACCTTCAGAAGTCACATAATTAGTTAAATAAAGTCCACCTGTGTGCAATCTAATTGTCACATGATCTGTCACATGATTTCAGTATAAATATACCTGTTCTGAAAGGCCCCAGTCTGCAACACCACTAAGTAAGTGGCACCAAAAAAATATCCAAAACTTTGAACATTCCACGGAAAGCCATTAAATCCATTATTAAAAATGGAAAGAGTATGGCACCGCAACAAACCTGCCAAGAGAGGGCCGCCTACCAAAACTCACGGACCAGGCACGGAGGGCATGAATCAGAGAGGCAACAGAGAGACCAAAAATAACCCTGAAGGAGCTGCAAAGCCGCCACAGGGGAGATTGGAGTATCTGTCCATAGGACCACTTTAAGCCGTACACTCCACAGAGCTGGGCTTTACGGAAGAGTGGCCAGAAAAAAAGCCATTGCTTAAATTTAAAAAATTAGCAAACACGTTTGGTGTTCGCCAAAAGGCATGTGGGAGACTCCCCAAATATATTGAAAAAGGTACTCTGGTCAGATGAGACTAAAATTGAGCTTTTTGGCCATGTTTTTCATCAGCATGCACTGGGAAACTGGTCAGAATTGAAGGAATGATGGATAGTGCTAAATACAGGCAAATTCTTAGGGGAAACCTGTTTCAGTCTTCCAGAGATTTGAGACTGGGATGGAGGTTCACCTTCCAGCAAGACAATGACCCTAAGCATACTGCTAAAGCAACACTTGAGTGGTTTAATGGGAAACATTTAAATGTCTTAGAATGTCCTAGTCAAAGCCCAGACCTCAATCCAATTGAGAATCTGTGGTATGACTTAAAGATTACTGTACACCAGCGGAACCCATCCAACTTGAAGGAGCTGGAGCAGTTTTGCCTTGAAAAATGGGCAAAAAATCCCAGTGGCTAGATGTGCCAAGCTTATAGAGACATAGCCCAAGCTGTAATTGCTGTAAAAGGTTGCTCTACAAAGTATTGACTTTGGGGGAGTGAATAGTTATGCACCCTCAAGTTCTGTTTTTTTTGTGTCTTATTTCTTGTTTGTTTCACAAAAAAATATTTAGCATCTTCAAAGTGGTAGGCATGTTGTGTAAATCAAATGATACAAACCCCCCACAAATATATTTTAATTCCAGGTTGTAAGGCAACAAAATAGGAAAAATGCCAAGGGGGTGAATACTTTCGCAAGCCACTATAGGTAGGCTACTACTATTAGCTATGTTTGGAGACAGTGTGTCTGTGTTATCATATGGACAATATTGCACAGTGAAATTAAAGGATGTCCATACAGTACCTGCTGCATTGTATGTTATACATCATGACTAACAACATAAGTATTTTGGGAATCAGGAGCAAAAGGGACAGTCTCTCACAACAATTTTGCTGTATTACAATGCATTCGGAAAGTATTCAGACCCCTTGACTTTTTCCACATTTTGTTACGTTACAGACTTTTTCAAATATGGATTAAATAAAAAATTTTCCTCATCAATCAACAAACAATACCCCATAATGACAATGCAAAAAACAGGTTTTTAGACAATTTTGCAAATGTATTAAAATAAAAAAACAATAAATAAATAAATAAACAATAAAAAAAAATGTTTGTCACATGCGCCGAATACAACAGGTACAAAAATGCTTACTTACAAGCCCTTAACCAACAATGCAGTTTTAAGAAAAGACAAAAACATAAAATAAGAGATGAAAATAACAAATAATTCAAGAGCAGCAGTAAAATAACAATAGCGGGGCTATATACAGGGGGTACCGGTGTCGAGGTAATTGAGGTAATATGTACATGTAGGTAGAGTTATTAAAGTGACTATGCATAAATAATAACAGAGTAGCAGCAGTGTTCCAGAGGAGGGGGGCGATGCAAATAGTGGGTAGCCATTTGATTAGCTGTTCATGAGTCTTATGGCTTGGGGGTAGAAGCTATTTAGGAACCTCTTAGACCTAGACTTGGTGCTCCAGTACCGCTTGCCGTGCGGTAGCAGAGAGAACAGTCTATGACTAGGGTGACTGGAGTCTTTGACCATTTTTAGGGCCTTCCTCTGACACCGCCTGGTATAGAGGTGGCAGGAAGCTTGTCCACGGTGATGTACTGGGCCGTACGCACAACCCTAAGTAGTGCCTTGCGGTCGGAGGCCGAGCAGTTGCCATACCAGGCAGTGATGCTCTCGATGGTGCAGCTGTAGAACCTTTTGAGGATCTCATTTCAGTCTCCTGAGGGGGAATAGGTTTTGTCGTGCCCTCTTCACAACTGTCTTGGTATGCTTGGACCATGTTAGTTTGTTGGTTATGTGGACGCCAAGGAACTTGAAGCTCTCAACCTGCTCCACTGCAGCCCCATCGATGCGAATGGGGGCGTGCTCGGTCCTCCTTTTCCTGTAGTCCACAATCATCTCCTTTGTCTTGATCATGTTGAGGGAGAGGTTTTTGTCCTTGCACCACACGGTCAGGTCTCTGACGACCTCCCTATAGGCTGTCTCATTGTTGTCGGTGATCATGCCTACCACTGTTGTGTCATCAGCAAACTTAATGATGGTGTTGGAGTCGTGCCTGGACATGCTGTCATGAGTGAACAGGGAGTACAGGAGGGCACTGAGCATGCATCTTTACTTTAACTCAAGTATGACAATTGGGTACTTTTTCCACCACTGGTAGCCATGCAAAAACCTGTAACTGGAGAGTAACACAGAGTGGAACATGAACTTGATTCTCAACACACTAGTAGGCCTATATGATCCCAAGGGTTAATAATGTATATATATTTAGAAAGACTGCCAAATGCATTCATCGACTCCTGCAATATTTCTAACTATTGAGAGTTTATCTTGAAACCCAGTATTGTGACATTATTTTGCATGAACTATCACCATCTCAAAACCTGTCACACTGAGCTTTTTCCATACACTGCAGTATGGTGCAGGAGTCAGGATATTCACTTTCATTATATGACAGGGACATTTCGTGTCATGTCATGCATAATCGCCATGTGGATTACTGACGACGGTAACTCTGCGACGGTCCCTAAACATTTCCACAAAACCTCTTTCACGACGCCCCCTACATTTTCTGATGAAATCCTCTTCTGAAAAGTGGGCAGAGGAGTCGACCGACCGTACAAGGAAACGCAATCATGATTGTAAAAAAACAGAAGTATCGCATTGAAGTATTATAACGAGCTTGTCTATTTATTTGATATCTATTGAATACTAAATTACTCATGCGGATGCATTCCATGATTTTATTGTAATGAATTGTTGAGCTTCGTTGAAGTCTCGGATCAAGGTTTGCATCTGCGCTGTCGCCGGGTCCTACGTGCGAGACTCTAACCAGCTTTTTCTCCAACCAAGACTAAAATGGATTGTATATTTTCGTTTATCCTGAATTTCTCAACATGCTATGACTCGCCAAGGCTTTGCTCACTTTCTACCCCTGTTTGTACGATGCTTACCGCGCGAAATAAGTCTAACCACCACTCGCAGGAAAATGTCTCCCATACCGCGGACAACATGGACGATGGTATTCACTTGAACAGGAGAGCTAACCGGTATGCTATTGCTAGCCTTTCGGTGTAAGAAGATGGATAAGGGACAACAGTAATGGATGTTTCACCTGCAATTATGGACAGTGCTCTGGAGTGCACACCAAGTTATTATCAAATGTGTCGCTAGTAACTTCCAGCGAAACGAACAGCTCTCAAAATCAAGATTACGTTAGCTCGCCCGGTAACAGCTGCTCAAACTAGCATTATTAGCACCAGTTAGCTATATAACTAACGTTGGTTCTTGTTTTCCTTTATTGCCAGACTAAAGTTTGATTGGCATGTTTATTTTGGCAGTCTAGTTAATACACGAGTTATTAATATTGTGAACTAGCTACTATATGTCAGCGTGTTAAAGTGTCCTACACGTGTACGTTAACTAACTAACGTTAGCTAGCTAACTAACCAAAAAGCTTTAACAAACTTCCCAGCAGCAAGCTGTCAAGCGGTATTCTTTGATCGAAACTTTACTAATGTATCTTGCATAGTGACCATTTGTTAGCCACAAGCCAGTATTGAGAATGTTTAGAAACATGAATCGCGAGGAACACTTTTCTGGTGTGAAGACGCCTCCATCCACTCCCGCCGGGCATGGAGCCTCTCCCCGACAACCAAACCAGGAGCGCTCGTGGATGGGCATGTTCTCCGCGGTTTCTAGGCCTGCCCTGTCATTTCTGCAAAAGTATATACCATGGCGCCCTAGTACTCCTGCCATGCCTCACAATGTGACAGGGTGGGTCAGTGGGAATTTCAAAGATAACTTTGTAGAGGCAGAAAGCACATTTTTAAGACAACTGGACGACGTCTTGCCTGGAACTCAACACCATGCACATCATCTATCGTACCTGCAATACCAGCATGGTAGCCCTGGGCTAGCAGCGTCAGGTAATAGTACTCCGAGTTGGTTGACAGCAGATTCTCTTTACGAGTTAGGGATTCAAAATGCTGCTGAAATGGACTTAAATATAAGGCAACAAACTTCGGTAGGATACCTCGCAATCGCGAGAGGTTTTCTCAGTCATGTTTTGTTGAACGCAGCGTCGGCTCAGGAAATGAAACACCCAGACCAAGGGCATGTACTTGGTGGGAACGGTTGGTCATCTGACAGAGAAAATAGTACTGCTGGTAACTGGTGGGGTGGGCTTTGGGGAACCAGTAGCGCCCAAGGGTGGCTGTCAAATTTGTCTTGGAGAAAAGAGGGCACTGGGGAAAACAACAGTAATGGTCATTGTTTTCAACCGGAGTGTGGTACAAAGGCTACGGTTACCAAGCCAACAGGGCTGTTTGTACATTTCAATGATAACGAATCAATGGATGGCAAAAGCACTGGCGCCTCCTGCAACAAAGAGGAGCCAAATGACAATGGAAGCCTTCAAACAGCCACCTGGCCAGAGTCTCTCCCTTTCCCTGACAGTTTCTCATTACATCACTGGGAAACGGTCGGTATCAGTGATCATCTTGTCAGAGTTGGAGCTGTCACTGCCTGCAGTGAGGTGGCAGTTTTTACCCCTGACCAGGATAATGGTTATTCCAGTCTGGAAGAAGAACACTCCACCTCCAGACTGTACATGTTAAGGCCTCCCATTGAAGAGCTACAGGGGATCACAGAGATGAAGGAAGAGACCATCACATCTGACACACCAACACAGGGGATCTCTGGAGAGAGTGGGCCAGGGAGTGATGCATCCAATCATAGAGAAGTGGGTGAGACTGCTGCCACTGGAGGGATGGAATTAGAGGAGGAGGAAGAGATTGAGGACTCTGACTTCTCAGACTCTGAGGAAGAGGAAACGGCGGCTGAGGGTCCACCAGTGTCTACCACCGCTCTGCCCCCCTCCACCCCCCAGTGCAGTAACAAGGCCATCGCCTACATCATGGGCAGCCCCTGCAGCGACGACAGCCAATCAGACGACTCACTCAGCGAGGAGGATGACGATGGTTTCGACAGCGAGGGCTCGTCAGAATTCTCCAATTCCGAGTTGTTGGATGAAGAGGAGGATGACTCTGAGACTGAGAGACTGTGGAACTCACTGTGCCAAAGCAGGGACCCCTACAACCCCCAAAACTTCACCGCCCTCATTACCAACCCCAGGACCATCCCCTCCACCTCTACAGCCACCACAGCCTGCTCCCCTCACACCTCACCCCCAGAGCAACCTCCCTCTCCCCTCTCCTCTTCTTCCCCCTCTCCTGTGGAGGAGTTTGGCTCGGAGTCCAGCAGCAGTGAGGTGGATGAGGCTGAGAGCCTGAGGCTGTGGGACTCCTTCAGCGCCTCCTCAGACCCCTACAGCCCATTCAACTTCCAGGCCCTGCTCAGGACTAGAGAGCCAGTCAGGACAAGGGTAAAAGCCGGGACAGGGGCGCGCTGTAAGAAGAGCAGCAAGACAACCCCCCGTCATGGCCAGGGACAGAGCCACTCACCCCCCCAGTACAGGAAGGAGGAGGCAGAGGAGAGACTGGACAGTGGCTTCTCAGAGATCCCTCCCAACCCAGAGATCACCACCACGGGCTGCATCACAGTCAAAAAGGTCAGTATTGGCGACTTTCTGGTAGGCCTAAAGAAGGCGCCACACACCTTGTTATTCATATGTTCCTCATTCTGTTTTTATAAAATGGTAGGTCTGTTCTTAAATAGTATCAGTCACATTGTATTGTCATCTATGGGCATTGGTCACTAACATGACTGAAGTAAAAATGTGAGAACCTGGGCTCCTAAAATTGTTAATGTAACTGCTGGGGAAGCATTGTTTTATCTCCTGTGGTGTACTTTAAATGACTGACTTTCTTCCCACTTTCCAGCAGGACTTTCCTAACTGCTGGAGGCTTTCCTTGACTTTCCTAATGAGTACTTTCTGAAGGGGAAGCATGGTTTTATCTCCTGTGGTGTACTTCCTGACACTTTCCTACCCTGCACTTTCCTGACCCCGCCAGACTTTCCTGACCCCGCCAGACTTTCCTGACCCCGCCAGACTTTCCTGACCCGCCAGACTTTCCTGACCCCGCCAGACTTTCCTGACCCCGCCAGACTTTCCTGACCCCGTGACTGACGTGATGTGACCAGAGTTTTTCTACATCACTTCGGATCATGTGGCCTGGAAAGACGTTGATTAAAAAATAACTCATAATTGGATCTCATTGTTCAAACTTCATATCTGGAGTGGTTATCACACCGTTTTTGGGCTGGGTTGTTTTGGGAAAATTCAAACTTTACCACATTCTCTAACGGATGGATTTATACTTTTGGAGTGGATTACTCACACAGCATACAGAAAGGGGAAGAGGGACTGACTGTATTAGCTGTTCTGTTTTTATGCGTTAGTATTCCTGTCTGACTGTGCAAGTGATGGAAACCTATGCAATAACCCTTTCCACCGCTCTCATGTGATCAGCTTCCCATATTTGTACCATGGAGACCAGAGTCGGAGAGGCAGAGTGCACTTAGTGAACCTCTACAGCTCTGTATAATGTAATAAAACATTTTATTATAGACATTCCCATTAAAATGTGCTGAAATGCTTTTTGTCTGATCAGTCACTCATAGGGCTGTAGCTAAAGCAGCACATTGACTGCTGTTAGACAGATGTGAATGAAGGCTGTATTTTCCATGCCCTTTGTAATTACATTATCCACATATTAGGAGCACACAACTGCCATGTTACTTAGCAACGGTGATAACTGAGCGAGACGGAAATCAAATTTCTCTGAAGCCCTTGTATTTTTATTTCTCTGGCTCGGCGTGCTGGCTCATAACGTTCTTGCAATGCTTCCACAACGTTCTCCCAACCCTTCAGGCCATGCCGAGCAGATTTCAGTGTCTTCCGTCTAATAACCTCCGCTCTGATGGTACTGGTGACCTCAGTAGGCTGCTGCTTATGGAGATTTATTGTCTCTGTGATGACCTCCCTCTGTCCATCACACAGACGATTTTCCCCCCTCTTTTTTTCTTTGCCTCTCCTTGTCTCTGCACAAACGGTTGCAGCTCCAGACGTGTAGCGTTGCCTCCCAGTGATGAGCGATGGGTATAAATCTCAATTTCATAGTCACATGAAGAATGCTGCTTATAGGGCCTAGTTGAGTTTCTTAAATGGATTGAGTGAAAATAAAAATGTTAAATGCAGAGAGCTGTGGAGCAAGTGTGTTTTTCATTATGTGTGTGAATGTCAGGGTTAGGACTACCGTTTTAAAATGGAAGTGTCTTTTGTTGTTGACATAATTGTAGGTTTCCGTTTTGGATGCTTTATCCACTGCAGTTTCTCCTTTCAGAATATTGAGGTAATATTGAGTTGACCTAGTTTTGTTAAGCTGAAATGTAGTCTAGTGAGTTTGAATGTATGCAGAAGTAAACTTGGCCTGCAGGTGTTTCAGTGAGGAGGTTCTAGTCTGTGGTGACTTATGTAGTTCTGTCTCTCTCCAGGTGGGTTTCTGTGATGAGGTGGATGAGTTCTACGCCAGCGAGGACGATGAGGACAGGCGTGGGCCGTGGGAGGAGCTAGCCAGAGACCGCTGTCGCTTCCTCCGCCGTGTTCAGGAGGTGGAGGAGAGCATCGGCTACGTGTTCAGCTCCACCTTCCGCCTCACCGTCTGCCAGAGACAACACCACAGCTGACCCCTAACCTCTGACCCCTACAACACAACTGATCGTAAATCCTGTTTCTCTGTGACCCTCTAACACCCCTCCCTGTCCCTAAATCCTATTTTCAACAGACTGCATCAGAACTTCTTAGTCATCCCCCTACCCAGTGATCCTCCCCCAACTCCCAAACCTTCAGACTGGATGTGCAGAAAAGACCACTTCAGAGCTGTTGACTAGACCAGTGGTTTCCAGACTGTTGACTAGACCAGTGGTTTCCAGACTGTTGACTAGACCAGTGGTTTCCAGACTGTTGACTAGACCAGTGGTTTCCAGACTGTTGACTAGACCAGTGGTTTCCAGACTGTTGACTAGACCAGTGGTTTCCAGACTGTTGACTAGACCAGTGGTTTCCAGACTGTTGACTAGACCAGTGGTTTCCAGACTGTTGACTAGACCAGTGGTTTCCAGACTGTTGACTAGACCAGTGGTTTCCAGACTGTTGACTAGACCAGTGGTTTCCAGACTGTGGGTCGGGACCAGTGGTGCCCAGACTGTTGACGAAACCAGTGGTTTCCAGACTGTTGACGAAACCAGTGGTTTCCAGACTGTGGGTCGGGACCAGTGGTTTCCAGACTTTGGGTCGGGACCAGTGGTGCCCAGACTGTGGGTCGGGACCAGTGGTGCCTAGACTGTGGGTCGGGACCAGTGGTGCCTAGACTGTGGGTCGGGACCAGTGGTGCCTAGACTGTGGGTCGGGACCAGTGGTGCCCAGACTGTGGGTCGGGACCAGTGGTGCCCAGACTGTGGGTCGGGACCAGTGGTGCCCAGACTGTGGGTCGGGACCAGTGGTGCCCAGACTGTGGGTCGGGACCAGTGGTGCCCAGACTGTGGGTCGGGACCAGTGGTGCCCAGACTGTGGGTCGGGACCAGTGGTGCCCAGACTGTGGGTCGGGACCAGTGGTGCCCAGACTGTGGGTCGGGACCAGTGGTGCCCAGACTGTGGGTCGGGACCAGTGGTGCCCAGACTGTGGGTCGGGACCAGTGGTGCCCAGACTGTGGGTCGGGACCAGTGGTGCCCAGACTGTGGGTCGGGACCAGTGGTGCCCAGACTGTGGGTCGGGACCAGTGGTGACCAGACTGTGGGTCGGGACCAGTGGTGACCAGACTGTTGACTAGACCAGTGGTGACCAGACTGTTGACTAGACCAGTGGTGACCAGACTGTGTGTCGGGACCAGTGGTTTCCAGACTGTGGGTCGGGACCAGGGGTTCAGGTGGGTTGCTTGTGCGTTACAAAACATAGATATGCTTTTTTTTAAATGCATTTTTGGGATGGAAAAAGGCGTTCTTCGTAAACTTAATCATCTAAATAGAGTATGTACAAAAGACAATGGACCTGTATATTTTTCCTCATAAAAATGGCTCAAAATATCATTTTTAATTTCAGCTTCAGTAAAAAATGTGTAGACTTACAGGAAATAAGCTTTAAATCTGCAACATTTTTACTTTGTTCTGTGCATGTTTTTTTTTCACCTCAATTTATGGAAGTAAAACGTTTGGGAACCCATGGACTAGAAGACATCCCCTCACACCTCTCTCTCCTGACCCCTTACTGTCAGTCTGAGGTGTTTAAGACTTGATAATACAGATGTCCTCCCTTTCTTCCTGCCTGCTTCCTGATCGTTTGCTGTTTTGTTTGAATCTCAGTGGAGTGATTACTTAATATAGGATATGATTAAGGGCGACTGCATATTGCTAACTAGGAGGTATACAGGTAATGTAAAGGTAGAAGGGCTTACTGGTTCCAGTGGGACAAACAGTCTAACACAGAGCAGCTATTCTGCTGAGCCGTGTGCTCAGTAACCTGACTGGAAACAGAACTCTACACAAGACACTTCAGCCAAAAGTGTATTTTATATTTCATTTTAAAATTGGTTTTTATTAATTTGTCCCGTTGATTTAAACTGCGCTTTTGGCGTTGCTCCGTCCTTCTCTCTGACACATCCATCTGGGTCTCTGCTCTCAGTAGTGTTCTCAGTTTCATGTCATTGTGATCTGAACCCAGGTCAGTATTTAAGGGGTTCAGTATAATCCTACTCGGCACCCACAGCCAAATGTCACACTGCTCTCCAGAGCTGGATTGGGGTTTTGAATTAGTTTATTCTTTCCTTTTTATAAATGTTATCTTCCTGTAAACCATGCCATGCAGAGTACACACTAACATTGACAGTGTTCTATTTGATTTGATCCTAAGCAGGGGTTGTAAACCTACAGTATGAAGTGTAAAACACTCCTCAACTGTATTGGTGTTTAGTGTTAAAACCAAGCCTGTGTTGTAGTAGTGTCTTCCTGGTTTCAATCATTTCGCAGGACCGGGTTTGGGAAAGCCTGATTTGAGCAGTCGTTCTTATTAAGAGTGACTTACAGATATTTATTGCCAAACAAGCAGGGATTTCTAGTGAACAGTCAGTAGAGCTCCTCTGACTATTTCTGGGCTGAAGTGAAGGCTATAAGGGTTAAGTGGAAGTATGTGCATGATCCTTGTCTTAAATGGCCTCCTTTCCTCGATCTACTTCCCTCACGGTGGTTCCGAGAATAAACAATTGCTTTAATCTATCTACAATTTGCACCAATAGACCTTCAATAATGCTTTCTCAAATGTAAAGCTTGCATCCATCAATGGTCATCTTGGAAACCCTTCTCTAGCTATAACACATCTTAAGTGCTTTTCTTGAGACCCAAAGTCACTGAACTTAAACCTCTTACTATTTAACCCTGTGACGCTTCTACGGACCCAGTGTTGTGTATCTATTGTTGAGGGGTTAGTGTCCCTACTGTGGATAAAGGGTTAACCTCTGTGACCAGGTGGGGGGAAAAGCAGGGATGTGAAACGCACGTTATTCTGAAGTGATTCTCAGAATGAAAAAAATACAATATGAAAGCTGTGCTCGGATCTAAAGAATATAACTCTTTAACTTGGTGTTATTTTAGTCAGTACAATTAACATGAAATTGTTTTATTTTTGTAAAATTTAGAATGAGTTAGTTGCGCTGCATAACTTATACATTTTGAATCCATATTCATTGAAAATAAATCAATATTGAATTATGAATGAGGTTTGTCTTGTTCCTTGCCCCATATTTCCCAGCAAATAATTTACTGGTCTTAATTTGTTTGACGTTCATGATTTTTAAAATCTGGTTCGGGTGCAACACCGGACTGGAGGGAGGGTTGTGATGATCATCATAAAAGGGCACTTGACCCCAAACTGGTACTGCACCATAAAACAGTGTACAAAACATTAACAACACCTGTCTTTTCAAATCAAAATCAAATTTATTTATATAGCCCTTCGTACATCAGCTGATATCTCAAAGTGCTGTACAGAAACCCAGCCTAAAACCCCAAACAGCAAGCAATACAGGTGTAGAAGCACGGTGGCTAGGAAAAACTCCCTAGAAAGCCCAAAACCTAGGAAGAAACCTAGAGAGGAACCAGGCTATGTGGGGTGGCCAGTCCTCTTCTGGCTGTGCCGGGTGGAGATTATAACAGAACATGGCCAAGATGTTCAAATGTTCATAAATGACCAGCATGGTCGTATAATAATAAGGCAGAACAGTTGAAACTGGAGCAGCAGCACAGTCAGGTGGACTGGGGACAGCAAGGAGTCATCATGTCAGGTAGTCCTGGGGCATGGTCCTAGGGCTCAGGTCCTCCAAGAGAGAGAAAGAAAGAGAGAATTAGAGAACCCACTTAGATTCACACAGGACACCGAATAGGACAGGAGAAGTACTCCAGATATAACAAACTGACCCTAGCCCCCCGACACAAACTACTGCAGCATAAATACTGGAGGCTGAGACAGGAGGGGTCAGGAGACACTGTGGCCCCATCCGAGGACACCCCCGGACAGGGCCGAACAGGAAGGATATAACCCCACCCACTTTGCCAAAGCACAGCCCCCACACCACTAGAGGGATATTTGCCCTCAACAGCCTCAATTCATGACGGCATGGACTCCACAAGGCGTTAAAAGCATTCTACAAGGATGCTGGCCCATGTTGGCTCCAATGTGTCCCACAGTTGTGTCAAGGTGGTTGGATGTACTTTGGGTGGAAGACCATTCTCGCTCGATACACACAGGAAACTGTTGAGCGTAAAAATAGAAAACAAAAACAGGGGCGATACAGTTCTTGACAAACCAGTGCGCCTGACACCTACTACAATTCCCCGTTCAAAGACACTAAATCTTTTGTCTTGTCATGTTGTGTTGATACCATGCTATGCTGTTGTCTTAGGTCTCTTTATGTAGTGTTACGGTGTCTCTTATTGTGATGTCTGTTTTGTCCTTTATTTATTTAAATCCCAGCCCCCGTCCCCGCAGGAGGCCTTTTGGTAGTCCATCATTGTGAATAATAATTTATTCTTAACTGACTTGCCTTGTTAAAATAAAAACACATTCACCCTCTGAATGACACACATAATCCATGTCTCAAGGCTTAGAAATCCTTCTTTAACCTGTCTCATCCCCCTTCATCTACACTGACTGAAATGGATTTAACAAGTGACATCAATAAGGGATCATAGCTTTCACCTGGTCAGTCTGTCAAGGAAAGAGCAGGTGTTCTTAATATTTTCTACACGCAGTGTAGATAGGTTTGTCACTAGCTACCACAGACACGAAGTTATAAAACAACTATTTCTACAATTGATCTTCCTACATTCAGATTTGAACCTCAACGCTAAGAACACTGTTAACCTTATGCCTAACCTTAAATGAAGACCGAAAAGCCCCTTTTATATTTGTTGATTTACCATATAGCCAATTTTTACTTTGTGGCTATGCTATCTAGTGGAAACCTGAATATAGTAATCCACTTTTCTACTGTCCACACAGTAACATTTTTTCCGAATGTACTGTAACATTGTATGCACCTGGGCTGTACTAGGCCCCAGTATTTAGCATGGAGTCAGTGGCTGTGTGGTTCTTAGCAACTGGAGCCAGTCAGCAATGTGAATGTGCAGTATGAGGTGAAAACATGCACAGATGCAAACAGCTGTCAGAGACCAACAGGCCCGCCTCCCCAGAACACCACAGGCATACTCAGCCTAGAAAGGATTATAGAAAGATTTCAGCCTCAATCCTAGGGGCACTCAAAATCGGATAAGAGATGGGTGGCTAAATATATAGAGAAAAACAAATCCTACAGATCATTATGGATAGTGGATACATGGCAATCATTTTAATAAATTAAAACCAATGATGTACGTGGCATTTGTTGAAGATACTTAAAAGTAATATATTTTTTAATTGAATATTGAAACACAATCTACAGTGAAGCTTCTCAACATTAACATTACATTCAGTCGTCTGATTCCCATAGTTTTTTTGTTATGTTCCATTATCTACCAATAGAGGTCGCTCTTGCTTGTTATCATAGCAGGAGCGGACCAGTCGATCGACTGAGATGGTGGAGATCTCAATTGCATACTGCTCACGCCCTCGTCTCCTTAAAACCTATTGGATGAGAAAGTCAGAGTTCCGTCCTCTCTGACCTTCTCCTATAATGAGTTTTGAGAAGGAGACGAGCAGAGGACGCGAGGAGATCTTCCCGAGGACTGTGCAACTGCTTTCTGCTCAAAACGATCATCATAATTGTGATTTGCTGTGTTACAACATGAGACATTTGCTTATTAATGAATTGACATGCATTGCAGTAGCCTTTTTGCAAACCAAGTAGCATTAAGTATGTGGTTACATGTATTATTTGTAGAAGACTGAAAAGGTGTAGGATAGGACCAAATTTTGATTGTTGGATGCAGATTGTTGGATCCATTTAATCAGTGTGTGGCTTTCACAGTTTTTGTGGTTGCATTGTAAAAAATATGAAGAACCAATCAAATCTGAAACAGTTCAGTTGAGATTAGTCTATATTTTCTCATTTATGTGACCTGTGCGGCAAAGTCTGATCAAAATCTGAGAACTCTATTCCTCCTCTGATATTCGGTGCTTCCCCTGCAGGTCCATCCTGGCCATGGAAAAGTTAATCTGGGACTGGCCAATGCTGTCATCTCATTGGCTGAATGGAATGACTGGAGGTGGTGCCTAGGAGGAGATTAAAGGCATGTCTCTCTCTAATGAAAGGGGAATTGAACAGCTGTGACGTTGCCACCCACCACCAATCCAAAGAGAACTCTCCCTCTCTCTCCCCCTTCCTCTCTCTCCCCCTTCCTCTCTCTCCCCCTCCCTCTCTCTCCCCCTTCCTCTCTCTCTTCATCTCCCTCTATCCATCTCCCCATCATCACTGCATATAGAATTACTGCCAGCCTGGATGGGGTCATGTGACATTTAAATACCTTGGGATTTTCAACTGGGCATGCTCCATTGTATAACTTGGCCGCTTCCCCTCCTCCTCTTCAACTCCTCCCTCTATCCGTCCCTCCTTTATTCATCCTTTCCTGAGGAGAGGATGCCTATTATTGTCCTGTATCCCTGCTCAGTCACGCTAGAGCCTGTAGTTACTGGGGCTACTGTCTCTAGCTGTATTTCTGTTTCTTTCTCTCTATGGTTCTCTGGCTGACAGAGAGCTGTCTTTACCCTGTACTGTGAGGGTGTGGAGGGATAGACAGTGTGTTATTCCTCGTTCCTCTCCCATCTCCTGATGTCTAACCGGACTGACTGACCGTCTGCTGCTCAATGCTCTCTCCTAGATGGATGAATGGATAGATGTACACGGTTCTAGCCTGTCTGTCTAACACCTTCATTGACTGGCTGACTACAGAAGAGGAAGGAGGAGGAACACCGCAAACATCAATTCAGCAGGTGGCTGGTAAGGGACACGCAGATTCATAGTGTCTGTGTGCAGGCACCACCAGTGCATTTCCAACATGTCTTGACTTTATGTAAATAAGCAAGTTAGAGGTAGCACTTGTGTCTGTATTACTGTGTCTGTGTTCCTGTGGCTGTGTTAGTATGACTGTGTCTGTGTGTATTTGCTTTTAAGTATACAGTGCAATTACTGTGTGTTAATGTTGATGGTCATTGACTGTGTTTTTATTCATGCACACAGACCGATGCTCTCTAATATTGCTGAGAGGGTTGGGTCAGAGAGGGCAGAGGTTGGCTGGTGGTTGAAGTAGTGGTTGGGTGGAGCTCGAGTTATGGTTGTGGCGAGGTTTGGGGGCTCAGATGTTTTGGGGTGGCGCCAGTTGCCAGGTTGTTGATCCCAGTTTTGGAGCCCCACTTCAGATGGGCATAGTCTGTCAGTCAGGGACGCTAGCACACACACACACACACACACACACACACACACATACACACACACTGCACACGCATTTACACATGCAAAATACTTAAACACTCCCACAACAACACAGTACTGATTCCCACCAGTCTCCAGCATGTTGATATGTTAATGGTGGGCATTTAGCAGTGCTATGCTGTATGTTAAATGCCTCATGGCAGGACTTAGCCCATCCAATCCAAACCAAGCCAGGCACGGCCAATCTGAGCCAAAGCAGGGGGGATGAGGTGGACTTTGATTTAGAGGATAAGCGTGATTGACTTCAACAAGCTGTTTAACGTCCCTCCTGTGAGGGTGAGGGTGTGTGTGTGTGTGTGTGTGTGTGTGTGTGTGTGTGTGTGTGTGTGTGTGTGTGTGTGTGTGTGTGTGTGTGTGTGTGTGTGTGTGTGTGTGTGTGTGTGTGTGTGTGTGTGTGTGTGTGTGTTTGCGCGTTTGCGCGTGTGAGTGAGGCTCCAGGTGTCTGATTAACATTGGCATTAATACACCCTGACAGTGACTGAGGAATTAGACTGACCCTTTAATGCCTGTCTTAGCGTTAGGGTATTGTAGTGTGTGTGTTTTGTCTATGAGACCCTGCCAGTTGCTGGCAATTGAGGTGCTTCCGATGAAAGCATTAAACTGGGTTTGCTTTTCTATGAATGCATGTGGATGGAAACACACACACATATGCTCACGCACACAGACTGTACACACACAGTCTTGTACAGCTAACCGTGAGGGGACACAATTCAGTCCCATTCAAAATCCTATTTTATGTAACCCTAAACCTAACCCGTACTCTTACCCTAGCCTGAACCCCAACCCCAAAACATTGTGGGGACTAACAAAATGTCCCCAATTGGTCAAATTTGGATTTGATTTTGATCTATCTATCTATCTATCTATCTATCTATCTATCTATCTATCTATCTATCTATCTATCTATCTATCTATCTATCTATCTACCTATCTACCTATCTACCTATCTACCTATCTACCTATCTACCTACCTACCTACCTACCTACCTACCTACCTATCTATCTAAAATTGAAGTCGTAAGTTTACATACACTCTGGTTGGAGTCATTAAAAATGTTTTTTCAACCACTCCACAAATTTCTTGTTAACAAACTATAGTTTTGGCAAGTCGGTTAGGACATTGACTTTGTGCATGACACAAGTAATTTTTCCAACAATTGTTTGCAGATTATTTCACTTATAATTCATTGTATCACAATTCTAGTGGGTCAGAAATTTACATACACTAAGTTGACTGTGCCTTTAAACAGCTTGGAAAATTCCATAATAAAAAAAACAACAATTATTTTTATTTCACTTTTATTTAACCAGGAAGGTTAGTTGAGAATAAGTTATCATTTGCAACTGCGACCTGGCCAAGATAAAGCATAGCAGTGTGAACAGACAACAACACAGAGTTACACATGGAGTAAACAATAAACAAGTCAATAACATAGTAGAAAAAAAATAATCTATATACATTGTGTGCAAAAGGCATGAGGAGGAAGGCAATAAATTGGCCATGTTGGAGATAATAGTTAAAAATGTTTTTGCAACCACTCGAGTTGCAGGCAGCAAGAACTGTTAACAAACAAATGAGTTTTGGCTTTAGGGATGATCGGTTAGATACACCTGCTTTGCGCATGACACAGGTGGGTGTTTTGACCAGTGAACAGATTGTTTGCAGATTATTAGACTTATAATTCAGTGGGTCTGGCACAACATCTAGTGGGCCAGAAATTTACATACACTAGTGGTGGGTGTATGTGCTTTTAAACGGAGCACTTGATAAACTGCATCCAGTTTGCTGATAATAAAGCTATTTTGTACAAGATGACATTTCACCGAAGTAGAGGATTTAACCAGGAAGGTTAGTTGAGAATAAGTTTTATCATTTGAAGGAGGCTTTGGCCAAGATAAAGCCGACTCTAGATTTGATTTTGATTGAGATGTTTGATATGAACAAAAAGAGTTTGCAGTGGAGCCAGACACCTAATAGATGTCACATAACATAGTCAAAAAATCAAATCTTTATTTGTCACATACAAAAGGCATGTAAAGGAGGAAATGCTTGTGCTTCTAGTTGACAATGGAGTAATAACCAAAAGTCTCAACTAACAATTCCAAAACTACTGTCTTATACAAGTGTAAGGGGATAAAGAATATGTACATAAAGATATATGAATGAGTGATGGTACAGAAGCATAGGCAAGATAGGTAGATGGTATCGGTACAGTATATACATATGAGATTTATGTAAACAAAGTGGCATAGTTAAAGTGGCTAGTGATACATGTATTACGTAAGGATGCTAGATTATATGGGAGTACAGTATATCGTACCATATGAGATGAATAATGTGGGCTTGTAACATTATATTAGTAGCATTGTTCAGAGTGGCCTGAGCCATTTGACATCATTTCCCATCAATTCCCATTATTAAAGTGGCTGGAGTTGAGTCAGTGTCAGTAGTTGGCATAGCCACTCAGGTGCAGTGGTGGCTGTTTAACAGGTGGCCTTTTAGTAACAAAGTCTCTCGGATCCCACTTTGATAAACTGCATGACCAGTTTGCTGAGCGGGGTGAACAGGTAGTGGAAGCTGGTTTTGTCCTTGATGATCATGGCCTTCCTGTAACAGGGTGGTGTTGGTGTCAGGTAGTTTGCCCCGGTGATGGGTACCTCACTTTGAGAGCCTTATGGTTGAAGGGAGCTTTGTTGCCGAAATAGTACCAGGCGGTGATACAGCTCGCCAGGATGCTCTCGATTGTGCATCTGTAGAAGTTTGTGAGTGCTTTTGGTGACCGATTTCTTCAGCCTCCTGATTTTGAAGAGGCGCTGCTGCGCCTTTGGAGATGTTTGATATGAATCTGGACCAAAAGAGTTTGTCTGTGAGTGTAGCCAGACACCTAGGTACTTATAGATGTCCCATATTCTAGGTGTTCAAATCTGCTTTTCTTTGTCACATGCAATCATCTAATTAGTTTTGTTGAAATGCTTGTGCTTTAGTTCCTGACACCAATGCAGTAATAACCAACAAGTAATCTAACTCGTCGTTGTTGGTAATCAAAGCCTACCACTGTCTTATACAACTTGATGATTGAGTTGGAGCGTGCGTGGCCACGCAGTCGTGGGTGAACAGGGAGTACAGGAGAGGGCTCAGAACGCACCCTTGTGGGGCCCCAGTGTCTCAGCGGGGTGGAGATGTTGTTGCCTACCCTCACCACCTGGGGGCAGCCCGTCAGGAAGTCCAGTACCCAGTTGCACAGGGCGGGGTCGAGACCCAGGGTCTCGAGCTTGATGACAAGCTTGGAGGGTACTATGGTGTTGAATGCCGAGCTGTAGTCGATGAACAGCATTCTCACATAGGTATTCCTCTTGTCCAGATGGGTTAGGGCAGTGTGCAGTGTGGTTGAGATTGCATCGTCTGTGGACCTATTTGGGCGGTAAGCAAATTGGAGTGGGTCTAGGGTGTCAGGTAGGGTGGAGGTGATATGGTCTTTGACTAGTCTCTCAAAGCACTTCATGATGACGGAAGTGAGTGCTACGGGACGGTAGTCGTTTAGCTCAGTTATCTTAGCTTTCTAAGGAACAGGAACAATGGTGGCCCTCTTGAAGCATGTGGGGACAGCAGACTGGTATAGGGATTGATTGAATATGTCCGTAAACACACCGTCCAGCTGGTCTGCGCATGCTCTGAGGGCGCGGCTGGGGATGCCGTCTGGGCCTGCAGCCTTGCGAGGGTTAACACGTTTAAATGTCTTACTCACCTCGGCTGCAGTGAAGGAGAGTCCGCATGTTTTCGTTGCAGGCCGTGTCAGTGGCACTGTATTGTCCTCAAAGCGGGCAAAAAAGGTATTTAGTCTGCCTGGGAGCAAGACATCCTGGTCCGTGACTGGGCTGGTTTTCTTCTTGTCGTCCGTGATTGACTGTAGATCCTGCCACATACCTCTTGTGTCTGAGCCGTTGAATTGAGATTCTACTTTGTCTCTATACTGACGCTTAGCTTGTTTGATAGCCTTGCGGAGGGAATAGCTGCACTGTTTGTATTCGGTCATGTGACCAGTCACCTTGCCCTGATTACAAGCCGTGGTTCGCGCTTCCAGTTTCACGCGAATGCTGCCATCAATCCACGGTTTCTGGTTAGGGAATGTTTTAATCGTTGCTATGGGAACGACATCTTCAACGCACGTTCTAATGAACTCACACACCGAATCAGCGCATTCGTCAATGTTGTTATCTGACGCAATATGAAACATATCCCAGTCCACGTGATGGAAGCAGTCTTGGAGTGTGGAGTCAGCTTGGTCGGACCAGCGTTGGACAGACCTCAGCGTGGGAGCCTCTTGTTTTAGTTTCTGTCTGTAGGCAGGGATCAACAAAATGGAGTCGTGGTCAACTTTTCCGAAAGGAGGGCGGGGCAGGGCCTTATATGCTTCGCGGAAGTTAGAGTAACAATGATCCAAGGTTTTTCCCCCCCTGGTTGCGCAATCGATATGCTGATCAAATTTAGGGAGTCTTGTTTTCAGATTAGCCTTGTTAAAATCCCCAGCTACAATGAATGCAGCCTCCGGATAAATGGATTCCAGTTTGCAAAGAGTCAAATAAAGTTCATTCAGAGCCATCGATGTGTCTGCTTGGGGGGG
This sequence comes from Oncorhynchus keta, assembly GCF_023373465.1. Classification (NCBI taxonomy): domain Eukaryota; kingdom Metazoa; phylum Chordata; class Actinopteri; order Salmoniformes; family Salmonidae; genus Oncorhynchus; species Oncorhynchus keta. The sequence goes on from NC_068441.1 coordinate 34,886,453, forward strand.
AATATATACGGCTGTGATTATAATCGAAGAGAATTCTCTTGGTAGATAATGCGGTCGACATTTGATTGTGAGGAATTCTAAATCAGGTGAACAGAAGGATTTGAGTTCCTGTATGTTTCTTTCATCGCACCATGTCTCATTAGCCATAAGGCATACGCCCCCGCAACCTCTTCTTACCAGAAAGATGTTTGTTTCTGTCGGTGCGATGCGTGGAGAAACCCGCTGGCTGCACCGCCTCCGATAGCGTCTCTCCAGTGAGCCATGTTTCCGTGAAGCAAAGAACGTTACAGTCTCTGATGTCCCTCTGGAATGCTACCCTTGCTCGGATTTCATCAACCCTGTTGTCAAGAGACTGGACATTGGCGAGAAGAATGCTAGGGAGTGGTGCACGATGTGCCCGTCTCCGGAGTCTGACCAGAAGACCGCCTCGTTTCCCTCTTTTACGGAGTCGTTTTTTTGGGTCGCCGCATGGGATCCATTCCGTTGTCCTGGTTGAAAGGCAGAACACAGGATCCGCGTCGCGAAAGTCATATTCTTGGTCGTACTGATGGTGAGTTGACGCTGATCTTATATTCAGTAGTTCTTCTCGACTGTATGTAATGAAACCTAAGATGACCGGGGGTACTAATGTAAGAAATAAAAATAATAATAACAAAAAACTGCATAGTTTCCTAGGAACGCGAAGCGAGGCGGCCATCTCTGTCGGCGCCGGAAGGTAGGAACCATCCAGGGTGGTGATGCTAGTCGGGCGTGCGGGTGCAGGCAGCGAACGGTTTAAAAGCATGCATTTGGTTTTACTAGCGTTTAAGAGCAGTTGGAGGCCACGGAAGGAGTGTTGTATGGCATTGAAGCTTGTTTGGAGGTTAGATAGCACAGTGTCCAAGGAAGGGCCAGAAGCATACAGAATGGTGTCGTCTGCGTAGAGGTGGATCAGGGAATCGCCCGCAGCAAGAGCAACATCATTGATATATACAGAGAACAGAGTTGGCCTGAGAATTGAACCCTGTGGTACCCCCTTAGAGACTGCCAGAGGACCGGACAACATGCACTCCGATTTGACACACTGAACTCTGTCTGCAAAGTAGTTGGTGAACCAGGCAAGGCAGTCATTTGAAAAACCGAGGCTACTGAGTCTGCCGATAAGAATATGGTGATTGACAGAGTCGAAAGCCTTGGCCAGGTCGATGAAGACGGCTGTACAGTACTGTCTTTTATCAATGGCGGTTATGATATCGTTTAGTAACTTGAGCGTGGCTGAGGTGCACCCGTGACCGGCTCGGAAACCGGATTGTACAGCGGAGAAGGTACGGTGGGATTCGAGATGGTCAGTGATCGGTTTGTTGACTTGGCTTTCGAAGACCTTAGATAGGCAGGGCAGGATGGATATACTGTAGGTCTGTAACAGTTTGGGTCCAGGGTGTCTCCCCCTTTGAAGAGGGGGATGACCGCGGCAGCTTTCCAATCCTTGGGGATCTCAGATGATACAAAGGAGAGGTTGAACAGGCTGATAATAGTGGTTGCGACAATGGTGGCGGACAGTTTCAGAAATAGAGGGTCCAGATTGTCAAGCCCAGCTGATTTGTATGGGTCCAGGTTTTGCAGCTCTTTCAGAACATCTGCTATCTGGATTTGGGTAAAGGAGAAGCTGGGGAGGCGTGGGCGAGTAGCTGCGGGTGGGGGGCTGTTGGACGAGGTTGGAGCAGTCAGGAGGAAGGCATGGCCAGCCGTTGAGAAATGCTTGTTGAAGTTTTCGATTATCACGGATTTATCGGTGGTGACCGTGTTACCTAGCCTCAGTGCAGTGGGCAGCTGGGAGGAGGTGCTCTTGTTCTCCATGGACTTTACAGTGTCCCAGAACGTTTTGGAGTTAGAGCTACAGGATGCAAATTTCTGCTTGAAAAAGCTGGCCTTTGCTTTCCTGACTGACTGCGTGTATTGGTTCCTGACTTCCCTGAACAGTTGCATATCGTGGGGACTATTCGATGCTATTGCAGTCCGCCACAGGATGTTTTTGTGCTGGTCGAGGGCAGTCAGGTCTGGAGTGAACCAAGGGCTTTATCTGTTCTTAGTTCTGCATTTTTTGAATGGAGCATGCTTGTCTAAGATGGTGAGGAAGTTACTTTTAAAGAATGACCAGGCATCCTCAACTAACGGGATGAGGTCAATATCCTTCCAGGATACCCGGGCCGGGTCGATTAGAAAGGCCTGCTCGCAGAAGTCTTTTAGGGAGCGTTTGACAGTGATGAGGGGTGGTCGTTTGACCGCGGACCCGTAGCGGATACAGGCAATGAGGCAGTAATCGCTGAGATCCTGATTGAAGACAGCAGAGGTGTATTTGGAGGGCAAGTTGGTCAGGATAATGTCAATTAGGGTGCCCATGTTTACGGATTTAGGGTTGTACCTGGTGGGTTCCTTGATGATTTGTGTGAGATTGAGGGCATCTATCTTAGATTGTAGAACTGCCGGGGTGTTAAACATATCCCTGTTTAGGTCACCTAACAGAACAAACTCTGAAGCTAGATGGGGGGCAATCAATTCACAGATGGTGTCCAGGGCACAGCTGGGAGCTGAGGGGGATCGGTAGCAGGCGGCAACAGTGAGAGACTTATTTCTGGAGAGATTAATTTTTAAAATTAGAAGGTCTAACTGTTTGGTCATAGACCTGGAAAGCATGACAGAACTTTGCAGGCTATCTATGTAGTAGATTGCAACTCCTCCCCCTTTGGCAGTTGTATCTTGACGGAAAGTGTTATAGTTGGCTATGGAAATCTCCGAATTTTTGGTGGCCTTCCTAAGCCAGGATTCAGACACGGCAAGGACATCAGGGTTGGCAGAGTGTGCTAAAGCAGTGAGTAAAACAAACTTAGGGAGGAGGCTTCTGATGTTGACATTCATGAAACCAAGGCTTTTTCGATCACAGAAGTCAACAAATGAGGGTGCCTGGGGACATGCAGGGCCTGGGTTTACCTCCACATCACCCGAGGAACAGAGGAGGAGTAGGATGAGGGTGCGGCTAAAGGCGTTGGGGACAAGGAATAAAAGGAGCAGATTTATGGGCGTGGTAGAATATATTCAGGGCATAATGTGCAGACAGGGGTATGGTGGGGTGCGGGTACAGCGGAGGTAAGCCCAGGCACTGGGTGATGATAAGAGAGGTTGTATCTCTGGACATGCTGGTTATAATGGGTGAGGTCACCGCATGTGTGGGAGGTGGGACAAAGGAGGTATCAGAGGTGTGAGGAGTGGAACTAGGGGCTCCATTGTAAACTAAAACAATGATAACTAACCTGAACAACAGTATACAAGGCATATTGATATTTGAGAGAGACATATAGCAAGGCATAAAGTAATCGCAGGTCTTGATTGGGAGAGGTTGCTAAAACAACAGGTGAGACAACAACAGCTAGTCAGCTAACACAACAGCAGGTAAAATGGCGATGACTAGGCAGAGAGGGTCGGATTAACTACACACAGAGCCTGAGTTCGTGGCTGGGACCGACAGATAAAACATAAATAAACAGAATGGAGTACCGTGATTAATGGACAGTCCAGCAGGCATTAGCTATGTAGCCAAGTGATCATAGTGTCCAGGGGGCAGCAGTAGATGGAACAGTGAAGCCGCCACTACTATAGCACGCGGGCGACACAGCGTTTAAAGTTAGTAGCTCGGGGGTGGCCGGTCTGCTCAGACGGAGGCCGGTTGATGGCACAGCGGATGGAGTATTCGTCGGCAGATCAGTCATGGTTGTGCGGCGGGGGGCCGTGTCGACAGAGAATCCAAGCCAGATGGCTTAAGAGGTATTGTAGAATTTAGTTTGCTAGCAGGGAGATGTACCTGGCTCACGGCTAACTGGTGCTAGCTTCGTGGCAGTGGCGTTTGCCATGGTCCAGAGTTTACAGCAAGGATCCGGTTGAGTATTGGGATCTAGCCGTGTATGAGTGGGGTTCGGGTGAACAGCTGAGTAGGCCGGGAGGTGGGCCTCAGGGATAGCTTCGGTACTGGGTGCAAGCTAGCTGTGAAGATCAGAAGTAGTGGTCCAGGGATTACGGCAGGAATCCGGCGTTGTTGTGGAGAGACAGTTCGATACTGGTAGACTGGCGAGTATTATCCAGGCTAAAAACAGGGCTGGCTGTGCAGAAGGTAAAAGCCGCTAGCAGTGGCTAACAATGACTAAACAGCTTGTAGCTAATTAGCTGGTTAGCTTCTGGAGGTTCTTGAATGTATTCTAAAATTAAAAATAATAGCGATTCCGTATCACATTGGGTGAGGCAGGTTACCGGAAGGTATAATCAAATTAAAAATCGAAAAGAGATTGAAAATAAATGTGGGTCCAGTGAGTGGTTGGGCTGAATGGGGACACGGCGATTCAGACAGTTAGCAGGCCTGTGCTAACAAGCTAACAGTTAGTAGGCCGGGGCTAAACAAGTTAGCAGTTAGCAGACCGGGGCTAAACAAGCTAGCAGTTAGTAGACCGGGGCAGGCTAGCAGTTAGCAGGCCGGGTTAGCAAGAAAGCAGATAGCAGGGGCTAGAAAGTTAGCCTTTGGGGGACGTCGCGATGGGGTTAAGTCTGTTTTTGCCTCTTCATGCGGTGACGTTGATAGACCGGTCGTGGAATTAGTAGGGTTCCAAGTAGCTGTAGGTAGCTAGCAGGCCTAGCTGGTTATCATAATGGGCCTTCAGCGGGCGTCGCGCCTGAGGGGCCTGTTGGAGTCCTCGGGCAGATTATGTCGGTATTCCAGTCGTAGAGGATCTGCGGGGTTCCATGCCCCGTACCGGCTGTAGAAGGGGTCCGGATATTGTATCCCAGGAGTAGGCTTCGGTGGTAGCACAGGAGCTCTGGCCGGGATAGCTTCAAGCTAAGTGGATGGAAATGCTAGCCAGGAGTATTCATCCGGGGCTGCGGTTAGCTAGTTGTGAAGATCCAGATGAAAATGTTCAGTTTGCGGTGGGAATCCGGGGATAAAAATCATAGGTCCGTTATGCTCTGGTTAGAGTCATGTTGTTCGAACTGGCGAGAGCTATTCGAGCTGAAGGTTAGCTGATGACCGCTGGCAATGGTTTGCTGACTGATAGCTGGTAGTTAGCTGGCTACCTTCAGTTGAGGGATTCCAGATCCGAAGTAAATATAGATACTTTAGGGAAAAAAAGCAGATCCACGCTGCATTGGGTGAGGCGGGTTGCAGGAGAGTATTTAGATGTTGAGGTTTAGCAAAATATTTTAAAAGATATGCAAAGAAAAATATGTAAAAAACGAAATATACAAGGGACACGACAGGACAAAGACTTCTGACTGCTACGCCATCTTGGATTATACTTGTAAAAATGATGTCATGGCGTTAGAAGCTTCTGCTGAGGCTAATTGACATCATTTGAGTCAATTGGAGGTGTACCTGTGGATGTAGTTCAAGGCCTACCTTCCAACTTTGCTTGACATCATGGGAAAATCAAAAGAAATCAGCACAAACCTCAGAAAAAGAATTGTAGACAATTTCCAAAAGCCTGAAGATACCACATTCATCTGTACAAAAAGAAGTACGTAAGTATAAACATCATGGGACCACGGAGCATCATACCGCTCAGGAATGAGAAGCGTTCTGTCTCTTAGAGATGAAGGTACTTTGGTGTGAAAAGTGCAAATCAATCCCAGAACAGCAGCAAAGGACCTTGTGAAGATGCTGGAGGAAACAGGTACAAAAGTATCTATATCCACAGTAAAACGAGTACTATATCGACATAACCTGAAAGGCCGCTCAACACGGAAGAAGCCACTGCTCCAAAACCGCCATAAAAAAGACAGACTGTGGTTTGCAACTGCACATGGGGACAAAGATCGTACTTTTTGGATAAATGTCCTCTGGTCTGATGAAACAAAAATACAACTGTTTGGCCATAATGACCATCGTTATGTTTGGAGGAAAAAGGGGGAGGCTTGCAAGTCAAAGAACACCATCCCAACCGTAAAGCACAGGAGTGGCAGCATTATGTTGTTGGGTGCTTTGCTGCAGGAGGGACTGGTGCACTTCACAAAATAGATGGCATCATGAGGCGGACAATTATGTGGATATATTGAAGCAACATCTCAAGACATCAGTCAAGAAATTAAAGCTTGTTCGCAAATGGGTCTTCCAAATGGACAATTACCCCAAGCATACTTCCAAAATGGCTTAAGGACAACAAAGTCAAGGTATTGGAGTGGCTATCACAAAGCCCTGACCTCAATCCCATAGAAAATGTGTTGGCAGAACTGAAAAAGCATGTGTGAGCAAGGAGGCCTACAAACCTGACTCAGTTACACCAGCTCTGTCAGGAGGAATGGGCCAAAATGCACCCAACTTATTGTGGGAAGCTTGTGGAAGGCGACCCGAAACGTTTGACCCAAGTTAAATAATTTAAAGGCAATGCTACCAAATACGAATTGAGTGTATGTGAACTTCTGACCCACTGGGAATGTGATGAAAGAAATAAAAGCTGAAATAATAAATAATTCTCTCTACTATATATTCTGAAAATAAAGTGGTGATCCTAATTTTTACTAGGATTCAATGTCAGTAATTGTGAAAAACTGAGTTTAAATGTATCTGACTAAGGTGTATGTAAACCTCTGACTTCAACTGTATCTATCTTTCTCTCTTGCTCTTGCTCTCTCTCGTTCTCTCTTTCTCTCTCTTTCTCTCTCCTCACTGTTTCTTTCCCTTCTCTCCTACTGTGTGCTGTTTGCTGTGTGTTGATTGGTTTGTAGATAAATATAACTGTTATCCTGCATCCCTATTGGTTGACCGAGTGTTGTTTACATATGATGACTGCAAGATGTTGTTTGTTATGGTTGTTCTGAACTGTGAGTATGAGTGGGTGTGTGTGTGTGTTTAAGCAGGGAGTTGGGTTATTGCCGCAGTGCTTGCTTTCTGCACCCGATTTGGAGAGTGAGCTAAGGAGACTGGCAGAGGGTGTGATCAGAAATTTAAGCACGTATCAGTGCACATACACACACGCACATACGCACACATACTGCGTGCTTGTAGTGTTTCTGTAGAATACTGAGCAGGGTGGAGTGAATACTGTGTTTCTCTGCAGAGCACTGCTGCAGAACTACAACGCCAGCTACCTCACTCTCTCTCCCCCTCTCTCTCTTTCTTTCTTTCTTTCTCTCTCTCTCTCTCTGTGTATGAGCAATGTGGTATATGTTTTTGAGAGGTTGTAGTATATGTGTTTGAGAGGTTGTGGTATATTTGTTTGAGAGGGATGTGGTATATGTGTTTGAGAGGTTGTGGTATTATATGTGTTTGAGAGGTTGTGGTATATGTGTTTGAGAGGTTGTGGTATATGTGTTTGAGAGGTTGTGGTATTATATGTGTTTGAGAGGTTGTGGTATATGTGTTTGAGAGGTTGTGGTATATGTGTTTGAGAGGTTGTGGTATATGTGTTTGAGAGGTTGTGGTATTATATGTGTTTGAGAGGTTGTGGTATATGTGTTTGAGAGGTTGTGGTATATGTGTTTGAGAGGTTGTGGTATTATATGTGTTTGAGAGGTTGTGGTATTATATGTGTTTGAGAGGTTGTGGTATATGTGTTTGAGAGGTTGTGGTATTATATGTGTTTGAGAGGTTGTGGTATATGTGTTTGAGAGGTTGTGGTATTATATGTGTTTGAGAGGGATGTGGTATATGTGTTTGAGAGGTTGTGGTATTATATGTGTTTGAGAGGTTGTGGTATATGTGTTTGGAGGGATGTGGGATATACATCATTGTATATACAAAAGTATGTCAACTGTAAGTGCTGTTATTGTGATGTGGAAACGTCTAGGAGCAATAACGGTTCAGTCACGAAGTGGTAGGCCACACAAACTCACAGAATGGGTCCGCCGAGTGCTGAAGCACATAGCAACACTCAATTCCGAGACTGCCTCTGGAAGCAACGTCAGCACAAGAACTGTTCGTCAGGAGCTTCATGAAATGGTTTCCATGGCCGAGCAGCCGGACACAAGCCTAAGATCACCATGCACAATGCCAAGCGTTGAATGGAGTGGTATAAAGCTCCCCGTCATTGGACTCTGGAGCAGTGGAAACACGTTCTCTGAAGTGATGAATCACGATTCACAATTTGTCAGTTTGACGGACTAATCTGGGTTTAGCGGATGCCAGAAGAACTTTAAATGTCTGAATGCATAGTGCCAACTGTAAAGTTTAGTGGAGGAGGAATAATGGTCTGGGGCCGTTTTTCATGTTTCGGGCTAGGTGCCTTAGTTCCAGTGAAGGGAAATCTTAATGTTACAGAATACAATGACATTCTAGACAATTCTGTGCTTCCAACTTTGTGTCAACAGTTTGGGGAAGGCCTGTCCCTATTTCACCCCTGTGCTCAAAGCGAGGTCCATACAGAAATTGTTTGTCTTGATCGGTGTGGAAGAATTTGACTGCCCTGCACAGAGCCCTGACCTCAACCCCATCCAACACCTTTGGGATGAATTGGAACTCCGACTGTAAACCAGGCCTAATCGCCCAACATCAGTGCCCGACCACACTAATTCTCTTGTGGCTGAATGGAAGCAAATCCCCACAGCAGTGTTCAAACAACATATATATATATATATACAGTGGGGCAAAAAAGTATTTAGTCAGCCACCAATTGTGCAAGTTCTCCCACTTACAAAGAGGCCCGTAATTTTCATCATAGGTACACTTCAACTATGACAGACAAAATGAGAAAAATAAATCCAGAAAATCACATTGTAGGATTTTTTTATGAATTTATTTGCAAATTATGGTGGAAAATACGTATTTGGTCAATAACAACAGTTTATCTCAATACTTTGTCATATACCCTTTGTTGGCAATGACAGAGGTCAAATGTTTTCTGTAAGTCTTCATAAGGTTTTCACACAATGTTGCTGGTATTTTGGCCTATTCCTCCATGCAGATCTCCTCTAGAGCAGTGATGTTTTGGGGCTGTTGCTGGGCAACACAGACTTTCAACTCCCTCCAAAGATTTTCTATGGGGTTGAGATCTGAGAAATGTTTGTTTGCAACTGTTGGACTAATGATTACATCCTAGATCAGCTAGATGCAGGCAAGAGTGTGCTAGGAGGTATTGAATGTGTCACTGTCTGTCCATCTGTAACGGTCTGTCTTCTCACCTACATTGTAGCAACCTCATTATGTTTATAGGGAACATTTGAGTTTCATGTAGTAGCCTAAACCTATCACTGTTACATTGAACTGGGTGAATGGAATATAATGACATTCATCTAATATTGTAATAGAAATAAGGTCCTCCCTAATCTTAAATGGCACCAACCGCCACTGTTGTGCATGTGTTATCCACACCAGCAGGCGTCTGTCTGAGTGGAGCTGTCCGGTGAACTTCACATTTACTGTCCTTATCAGTCAGCACCCCTCCTATCTAATGTCATTAGAGTGTGTGTGTCTGAGTCAAGGTATATCTCTTAATGTAATGTATTTAATTAATCTGTATTCTACTTATGTCTTCCTAGATCTGTACATCTTTGTGTGTGTGTTTGTGTGTGTGTGTGTATTAAGTGTGAATCTAATTTCTCTGATGAATTTCGAGCAGGCGGTAGGGATTAAAGGGTTGGTTAAGCCTCATCCTTCACCTGAAGCCCCCAGGTGTTACCATAGCAACCCTTTAAGTAAGTGACGCCGGGCAAACCCTCCATCTTGGGAGAAGAAGGAAGGACAAAAGAGACAGGGAAGAGAGAGAGAGGGAAAGAGAAGGAGAGGTGAAGATAGAGGGAAGGTGTCTGGACAGTGGGGATGGGGGAGGGTGTGTGAGGAGCAAAGAGAAAAATTAGAGATGGGGAAGATATCCCCTGTGGGGGAAGAGAGATAAAGAGGTAGATGGCGAAAGAATAAGGATAGAAGGAAGGTTTCCCCACGGGAGGGATGAAGGGCGTGATCATCCAAACCAATGAAATTATATTTGTCACATGCTTGGTAAACAATAGGTGTAGACTAACAGTGACATTCTTACTTACAGGCCCTTCCCAACAATGCAGAGAAATAATAGAAAAATAATAACAGGAGTAGTAAATACACAGAGTAATGATAACTTTGCTATATACGTGGGGTAGCAGTACCAAGTCGATGTGCAGGGGTACGGTAATGGAGGTAGATACAGCGCCTTCACTAAGTATTTACACCACTTGCCTTTTTCCCTACATTTTGTTGTTACAGCCTGAATTTAAAATAGAATCAATGTAGATTTTTTTTGTCACTGGCCTACCCAGAATACCCCATAATGTCAAAGTGGAATTTTCTACGTTTTTACAAATTAATTAAAAATGAAAAGCTGAAATATCTTGATTCAATAAATATTAAATCTATTTGTTATGGCAAAGTTCAATCATAGCGCTGGATGGTTTTTGCGACTGCAATTGAAGAAACTTTCAAAGTTCTTGTCAATTTCCGGATTGACTGACCTTCATGTCTTAGTAATGATAGACTGTTGTTTCTCTTTGCTTATTGGAGCTGTTCTGGCCATAATATGGACTTGGTCTTTTATCAAATAGGGATATCTTCTGTATATCCTCCTACCTTGTCACAACACAACTGATTGGCTCAAACGCATTAAAAAGGAAAGAAATTCCCAAAATGCACTTTTAACAAGGCACACCTGTTAATTGAAATGCATTCTAGGTGACTACCTCATGAAGCTGGTTGAGAGAATGCCAAGAGTGTGCAAAGCTGTTTTCAAGGCAAAGGGTGGCTATTTTGAAGAATCTCAAATATAAAATATATTTTCATTTGTTTAACACTTATTTGGTTACTACATGATTCCATATGTGTTATTTCATAGTTTTGATGTCTTCACTATTATTCTACAGTGTAGAAAATAGTAAAAATAAAGAAAAACCCTGGAATGAGTAGGTGTGTTCAAACTTTGAACTGGTACTGTATATGGAGAAAGTTTCAGGCCTAAATACATGTAGAAAATAAATACAATTGTTTCCTGATCTTTCTTATATCTCTCAGATATAGGACAGACACTTCAGAACAAACTTCCTTAAGATTTTTTGAACAAACCTCCTTAAGATACATGGAATATGTTGTTCCATGTGGTAAATCTGTTCAATGTGATTCTATGGGCTAATAGCAAAATATAATGTTTCGTCAAATGTTTTAATTATTAAGGGGTCTTAAAATTAGAAATAAAATAGCTAAATTACCTCCATAAAACAATTCCATATGTTAGCTTAGTACCCCCCCGCCTTAGACAGGGCTTAGGCTCTAGAGGGTTAAGCCCCACTCCCCCATACATCCTACTGAGAGAAAATAGACCCTCTCAATGCACTCTGTGTGTGTGTGTGTCTTTGTTTACTGTGTGTCTATATCCATGTCTTTTGTCTGCTCCTCCCATGTGCTGTGTGTGTGTTATTCATTCTGGAACAGACTGCAGGCTCTCTCTGTGTGTGTGTGTGTGTGTGTGTGTGTGTGTGTGTGTGTGTGTGTGTGTGTGTGTGTGTGTGTGTGTGTGTGTGTGTGTGTGTGTGTGTGTGTGTGTGTGTGTGTGTGTGTGTGTGTGTGTGTGTGTGTGTGTGTGTGTGTGTGTGTGTGTGTGTGTGTGTGTGTGTGTGTGTGTGTGTGAAAGAGATGTGGTGTGCGGCAACAGAGCAGGTGGTTTATTAGGGGACCTGCCAAGTGCGAAGAGGGCTGCACACAGAAAGTGTGTGTTCATCTCTCACCTTCCTCTCCTTCTTACACAACAGTCTAGTCTCAGTATATCCACCTCTAAAATAGAGTAAGATACTACCTAGGATGCATTTCAAAAGTGTATCCTTGCCTCCCCTCCTTCATCTGCACTGGTATGAAACTAATATTATATTATTCAATTTCAACGATCATTAGATTGATAAGCATTACATGCAGCTTTCATATATTTTCAGACAGTGCAGAGGAAGGAGATGAGTCGAGGAGAGGAGAGTAGTGTGTGTGTGTGTGTGTATGTGTATGTGTGCGTGTGTGTAGGTAAGTAAGTAAATGAAGGGGTGTGTAGAAGACAGTCTGCTGCAGTCTTCACTGAGAACAGTCTTTCTATCTCTTTCATCTGTCTGTTGGCTGTGTAGCTGATTCTGCTCCAGGGAGGGGAGTGGCTTAGGAAATAGGGAGGCGTTGACAAGCCTGCTCCCTCTGATTTTCTGGGTGGCGAGGGCTCGTACAAACACTCTTTGATTTCCACAGCCTTCTAAACCCTAAGCTTATTTGCATAGTGAATAAGTACACAGGGAATAAGCCCACACTGAATAGTCACATTGTGGTAGAAAGGAAGCAGGTTGATGTTGCCCCCCTCCGGCTGTTGCAGTTTAATGACTGTAGCATATTATGACTGTAGCAGTTTAATGACTGTAGCAGTTTATTGACTGTAACAGTTTAATGACTGTAGCAGTTTAATGACTGTAGCAGTTTAATGACTGGAGCATATTATGACTGTAGCAGTTTAATGACTGTAGCAGTTTAATGACTGTAACAGTTTAATGACTGTAGCAGTTTAATGACTGTAGCATATTATGACTGTAACAGTTTAATGACTGTAACAGTTTAATGACTGTAGCAGTTTAATGACTGGAGCATATTATGACTGTAGCAGTTTAATGACTGTAACAGTTTAATGACTGTAACAGTTTAATGACTGTAGCATATTATGACTGTAGCAGTTTAATGACTGTAGCAGTTTAATGACTGTAGCAGTTTAATGACTGTAACAGTTTAATGACTGTAGCAGTTTAATGACTGTAGCATATTATGACTGTAGCAGTTTAATGACTGTAGCAGTTTAATGACTGTAGCAGTTTAATGACTGTAGCAGTTTAATGACTGTAACAGTTTAATGAATGTAACAGTTTAATGACTGTAACATATTATGACTGTAGCAGTTTAATGACTGTAGCAGTTTCATGACTGTAACAGTTTAATGACTGTAGCATATTATGACTGTAGCAGTTTAATGACTGTAGCAGTTTAATGACTGTAGCAGTTTAATGACTGTAGCATATTATGACTGTAGCAGTTTAATGACTGTAGCAGTGTAATGACTGTAGCAGTTTCATGACTGTAACAGTTTAATGATTGTAACAGTTTAATGACTGTAGCATATTATGACTGTAGCAGTTTAATGACTGTAGCAGTTTCATGACTGTAACAGTTTAATGATTGTAACAGTTTAATGACTGTAGCATATTATGACTGTAGCAGTTTAATGACTGTAGCAGTTTATTGACTGTAACAGTTTAATGACTGTAGCAGTTTAATGACTGTAGCAGTTTAATGACTGGAGCATATTATGACTGTAGCAGTTTAATGACTGTAGCAGTTTAATGACTGTAACAGTTTAATGACTGTAGCAGTTTAATGACTGTAGCAGTTTAATGACTGTAACAGTTTAATGACTGTAGCAGTTTAATGACTGTAACAGTTTAATGACTGTAACAGTTTAATGACTGTAGCATATTATGACTGTAGCAGTTTAATGACTGTAGCAGTTTAATGACTGTAGCAGTTTAATGACTGTAACAGTTTAATGACTGTAGCAGTTTAATGACTGTAGCATATTATGACTGTAGCAGTTTAATGACTGTAGCAGTTCAATGACTGTAGCAGTTTAATGACTGTAGCAGTTTAATGACTGTAACAGTTTAATGAATGTAACAGTTTAATGACTGTAACATATTATGACTGTAGCAGTTTAATGACTGTAGCAGTTTCATGACTGTAACAGTTTAATGACTGTAGCATATTATGACTGTAGCAGTTTAATGACTGTAACAGTTTAAAATGACTGTAACAGTTTAATGACTGTAACAGTTTAATGACTGTAGCAGTTTAATGATTGCAACAGTTTAATGACTGTAGCAGTTTAATGACTATAGCAGTTTAATGACTGTAGCAGTTTAATGACTGTAGCATATTATGACTGTAGCAGTTTAATGAATGTAACAGTTTAATGATTGTAATAGTTCAATGATTGTAACAGTTTAATGACTGTAGCATATTATGACTGTAGCAGTTTAATGATTGTAACAGTTTAATGATTGTAACAGTTTAATGACTGTAGCATATTATGACTGTAGCAGTTTAATGATTGTAGCAGTTTAATGACTGTAACAGTTTAATGAATGTAACAGTTTAATGATTGTAACAGTTTAATGACTGTAGCATATTATGACTGTAGCAGTTTAATGACTGTAGCAGTTTAATGACTGTAACAGTTTAATGATTGTAACAGTTTAATGACTGTAGCATATTATGACTGTAACAGTTTAATGACTGTAGCAGTTTATTGACTGTAGCAGTTTAATGACTGTAACAGTTTAATGATTGTAACAGTTTAATGAATGTAACAGTTTAATGACTGTAACAGTTTAATGACTGTAGCAGTTTAATGATTGTAACAGTTTAATGACCGTAGCATATTATGACTGTAGCAGTTTAATGACTGTAACAGTTTAATGACTGTAGCAGTTTAATGACTGTAGCAGTTTAATGACTGTAACAGTTTAATGACTGTAACAGTTTAATGACTGTAGCAGTTTAATGACTGTAGCAGTTTAATGACTGTAGCATATTATGACTGTAGCAGTTTAATGATTGTAACTGTTTAATGACTGTAGCAGTTTAATGACTGTAACAGTTTACTGACTGTAGCAGTTTAATGACTGTAGCAGTTTAATGACTGTAGCAGTTTAATGATTGTAACAGTTTAATGACTGTAGCAGTTTAATGACTGTAGCAGTTTAATGACTGTAACAGTTTAATGACTGTAGCAGTTTAATGACTGTAGCAGTTTAATGACTGTAACAGTTTACAGACTGTAACAGTTTAATGACTGTAGCAGTTTAATGATTGTAGCAGTTTAATGACTGTAGCAGTTTAATGACTGTAGCAGTTTAATGACTGTAGCAGTTTAATGACTGTAACAGTTTACAGACTGTAACAGTTTAATGACTGTAGCAGTTTAATGATTGTAGCAGTTTAATGACTGTAGCAGTTTAATGACTGTAGCAGTTTAATGACTGTAACAGTTTAATGACTGTAGCAGTTTAATGAATGTAACAGTTTAATGATTGTAACAGTTTAATGATTGTAACAGTTTAATGATTGTAACAGTTTAATGACTGTAACAGTTAAATTACTGTAACAGTTTAATGTCTGTAACAGTTAAATTACTGTAACAGTTTAATGACTGTAGCAGTTTAATGACTGTAGCAGTTTAATGACTGTAACAGTTTACAGACTGTAACAGTTTAATGACTGTAGCAGTTTAATGACTGTAACAGTTAAATTACTGTAACAGTTTAATGATTGTAGCAGTTTAATGACTGTAGCAGTTTAATGATTGTAACAGTTTAATGACTGTAGCAGTTTAATGATTGTAGCAGTTTAATGACTGTAGCAGTTTAATGTCTGAAGCAGTTTAATGATTGTAACAGTTTAATGACTGTAACAGTTTAATGATTGTAACAGTTTAATGACTGTAACAGTTTAATGACTGAAGCAGTTTAATGACTGTAGCAGTTTAATGACTGTAGCAGTTTAATGACTGTAGCAGTTTAATGACTGTAACAGTTTAATGACTGTAACAGTTTAATGACTGTAGCAGTTTAATGACTGTAACAGTTTAATGACTGTAACAGTTTAATGATTGTAGCAGTTTAATGACTGTAGCAGTTTAATGACTGAAGCAGTTTAATGACTGTAGCAGTTTAATGACTGTAGCAGTTTAATGACTGTAGCAGTTTAATGACTGTAACAGTTTAATGACTGAAGCAGTTTAATGATTGTAGCAGTTTAATGACTGTAGCAGTTTAATGACTGTAGCAGTTTAATGACTGTAACAGTTTAATGACTGAAGCAGTTTAATGACTGTAGCAGTTTAATGACTGTAACAGTTTAATGACTGAAGCAGTTTAATGATTGTAGCAGTTTAATGACTGTAACAGTTTAATGATTGTAACAGTTTAATGATTGTAGCAGTTTAATGATTGTAACAGTTTAATGATTGTAACAGTTTAATGACTGTAACAGTTTAATGACTGTAACAGTTTAATGATTGTAACAGTTTAATGTCTGTAGCAGTTTAATGATTGTAGCAGTTTAATGACTGTAGCATATTATGACTGTAGCAGTTTAATGACTGTAACAGTTTACAGACTGTAACAGTTTAATGACTGTAGCAGTTTAATGATTGTAGCAGTTTAATGACTGTAGCAGTTTAATGACTGAAGCAGTTTAATGACTGTAGCAGTTTAATGACTGTAGCAGTTTAATGACTGTAACAGTTTAATGACTGTAACAGTTTAATGACTGTAACAGTTTAATGACTGTAACAGTTTAATGACTGTAACAGTTTAATGACTGTAACAGTTTAATGACTGTAACAGTTTAATGACTGTAGCAGTTTAATGACTGTAACAGTTTAATGACTGTAGCAGTTTAATGACTGTAACAGTTTAATGACTGTAGCAGTTTAATGACTGTAGCAGTTTAATGACTGTAACAGTTTAATGACTGTAACAGTTTAATGACTGTAGCAGTTTAATGACTGTAACAGTTTAATGACTGTAACTGTTTAATGACTGAAGCAGTTTAATGACTGTAGCAGTTTAATGACTGTAACAGTTTAATGATTGTAACAGTTTAATGATTGTAACAGTTTAATGACTGTAGCAGTTTAATGATTGTAACAGTTTAATGATTGTAACAGTTTAATGACTGTAACAGTTTAATGACTGTAGCAGTTTAATGACTGTAGCAGTTTAATGAATGTAACAGTTTAATGATTGTAGCAGTTTAATGATTGTAACAGTTTAATGATTGTAGCAGTTTAATGATTGTAACAGTTTAATGATTGTAACAGTTTAATGACTGTAACAGTTTAATGACTGTAACAGTTTAATGATTGTAACAGTTTAATGTCTGTAGCAGTTTAATGATTGTAGCAGTTTAATGACTGTAGCATATTATGACTGTTTAATGACTGCAGTTTAATGACTGTAACAGTTTAATGACTGTAGCAGTTTAATGATTGTAGCAGTTTAATGACTGTAGCAGTTTAATGACTGAAGCAGTTTAATGACTGTAGCAGTTTAATGACTGTAGCAGTTTAATGACTGTAACAGTTTAATGACTGTAACAGTTTAATGACTGTAACAGTTTAATGACTGTAGCAGTTTAATGACTGTAACAGTTTAATGACTGTAACAGTTTAATGACTGTAACAGTTTAATGACTGTAGCAGTTTAATGACTGTAGCAGTTTAATGACTGTAGCAGTTTAATGACTGTAACAGTTTAATGACTGTAGCAGTTTAATGACTGTAGCAGTTTAATGACTGTAACAGTTTAATGACTGTAACAGTTTAATGACTGTAGCAGTTTAATGACTGTAACAGTTTAATGACTGTAACTGTTTAATGACTGAAGCAGTTTAATGACTGTAGCAGTTTAATGACGGTAACAGTTTAATGATTGTAACAGTTTAATGATTGTAACAGTTTAATGACTGTAGCAGTTTAATGATTGTAACAGTTTAATGATTGTAACAGTTTAATGACTGTAACAGTTTAATGACTGTAGCAGTTTAATGACTGTAGCAGTTTAATGAATGTAACAGTTTAATGATTGTAGCAGTTTAATGACTGTAGCAGTTTAATGATTGTAACAGTTTAATGATTGTAACAGTTTAATGACTGTAACAGTTTAATGACTGTAGCAGTTTAATGACTGTAGCAGTTTAATGAATGTAACAGTTTAATGACTGTAACAGTTTAATGACTGTAACAGTTTAATGATTGTAACAGTTTAATGACTGTAACAGTTTAATGACTGTAGCAGTTTAATGACTGTAGCAGTTTAATGAATGTAACAGTTTAATGACTGCAACAGTTTAATGACTGTAGCAGTTTAATGATTGTAACAGTTTAATGATTGTAACAGTTTAATGACTGTAACAGTTTAATGACTGTAGCAGTTTAATGACTGTAGCAGTTTAATGAATGTAACAGTTTAATGACTGTAACAGTTTAATGACTGTAACAGTTTAATGACTGTAGCAGTTTAATGACTGCAACAGTTTAATGACTGTAGCAGTTTAATGATTGTAACAGTTTAATGATTGTAACAGTTTAATGACTGTAACAGTTTAATGACTGTAGCAGTTTAATGACTGTAGCAGTTTAATGAATGTAACAGTTTAATGACTGCAACAGTTTAATGACTGTAGCAGTTTAATGATTGTAACAGTTTAATGATTGTAACAGTTTAATGACTGTAACAGTTTAATGACTGTAGCAGTTTAATGACTGTAGCAGTTTAATGAATGTAACAGTTTAATGACTGTAACAGTTTAATGACTGTAACAGTTTAATGATTGTAGCAGTTTAATGACTGTAACAGTTTAATGACTGTAACAGTTTAATGACTGTAACAGTTTAATGACTGTAACAGTTTAATGACTGTAACAGTTTAATGATTGTAACAGTTTAATGATTGTAGCAGTTTAATGACTGTAGCAGTTTAATGACTGTAGCAGTTTAATGATTGTAGCAGTTTAATGACTGTAACAGTTTAATGATTGTAACAGTTTAATGACTGTAACAGTTTAATGATTGTAACAGTTTAATGACTGTAACAGTTTAATGATTGTAACAGTTTAATGACTGTAGCAGTTTAATGACTGAAGCAGTTTAATGACTGTAACAGTTTAATGACTGTAGCAGTTTAATGTCTGTAGCAGTTTAATGAATGTAACAGTTTAATGATTGTAACAGTTTAATGACTGTAACAGTTTAATGACTGTAACAGTTTAATGATTGTAACAGTTTAATGATTGTAACAGTTTAATGACTGTAGCATATTATGACTGTAGCAGTTTAATGATTGTAGCAGTTTAATGACTGTAACAGTTTAATGAATGTAACAGTTTAATGATTGTAACAGTTTAATGACTGTAGCATATTATGACTGTAGCAGTTTAATGACTGTAGCAGTTTAATGACTGTAGTTTAATGAATGTAACAGTTTAATGACTGTAGCAGTTTAATGACTGTAGCAGTTTAATGACTGTAACTAGTTTAATGACTGAACAGTTTAATGACTGTAGCAGTTTAATGACTGTAAGAATGGAGACTGTAGCATATTATGACTGAAGTTTAATGACTGTAGTTTAATGAATGTAACAGTTTAATGACAGAACAGTTTACAGACTGTAACAGTTTAATGACTGTAGCAGTTTAATGACTGAGCATATTATGACTGTAGCAGTTTAATGATTGAGCAGGACTGTAACAGTTTAATGACTGTAACAGTTTACACTGTAACAGTTTAATGGAGCAGTTTAATGACTGTAGCAATTCACACTGTAGCAGTTTAATGAATGTAGCAGTTTAATGACTGTAACAGTTTAATGACAGAACAGTTTCACACTGTATCAGTTTAATGGAGAGTTTAATGGTAGCACATTATGACTCACACTAATGATTCTAGAATGGAGAGGGTTAACAGTTTACACACTGTCACAGAATGGAGAGGGTTACAGAACTGTAACACTGTAATGGCTGTAGCAGTTTAATGACTGAGCAGTTTAATGACTGTACAGTTTAAACTCACACTGTATCTAGAATAGGAGAGGGTCTTATCCAGAACTACACACTGTATCTAGAATGGAAGGGCCACAGCATCTAAATCTTGTTCTAGAATGGAGAGGGGGTTGAGAAGAACTCTTACACTGTCATCTAGAATGGAGAGGGTTCACAGAACTCACACTGTATCTAGAATGGAGGGAGTTTGTTCCACCATCCTGTGTGAGGAACTCAGTTTTGACTGGGCTGAGGGCGGGAACTCACACTTCCTCAGTGGAGAGGGAGCAGGCCAGAGGTGGAACTCAGTGCACTGTTTATCTAGGGCCTGAAGGGCCTGGAGAGGGTTCCCCTCACAGAACTCAGGCACACCATGGTCTAGAATGGAGAGGGCCAGTGGAGAACGGACACTGTATCTAGAATGGGAGAGGGTTCACAGAACTCACACTGTATCTAGAATGGAGAGGGAGCCCAGAACTCACACTGTATCTAGAATGGAGAGGGTTCACAGAACTCACACTGTCATCTAGAATGGAGAGGGTTCACAGAACTCACACTGTATCTAGAATGGAGAGGGTTCACAGAACTCACACTGTACTAGAATGGAGAGGGTTGACAGTAACAGTTTAACACTGTAGCAGTTTAGAATGGAGAGGGTTAACAGTTTAACTCACACTGTTACTAGAATGGAGAGGGTTCACAGAACTCACACTGTATCTAGAATGGAGAGGGTTCACAGAACTCACACTGTATCTAGAATGGAGAGGGTTCACAGAACTCACACTGTATCTAGAATGGAGAGGGTTCACAGAACTCACACTGTCATCTAGAATGGAGAGGGTTCACAGAACTCACACTGTATCTAGAATGGAGAGGGTTCACAGAACTCACACTGTCATCTAGAATGGAGAGGGTTCACAGAACTCACACTGTATCTAGAATGGAGAGGGTTCACAGAACTCACACTGTATCTAGAATGGAGAGGGTTCACAGAACTCACACTGTATCTAGAATGGAGAGGGTTCACAGAACTCACACTGTATCTAGAATGGAGAGGGTTCACAGAACTCACACTGTATCTAGAATGGAGAGGGTTCACAGAACTCACACTGTATCTAGAATGGAGAGGGTTCACAGAACTCACACTGTATCTAGAATGGAGAGGGTTCACAGAACTCACACTGTCACTAGAATGGAGAGGGTTCACAGAACTCACACTGTATCTAGAATGGAGAGGGTTCACAGAACTCACACTGTATCTAGAATGGAGAGGGTTCACAGAACTCACACTGTATCTAGAATGGAGAGGGTTCACAGAACTCACACTGTCACGAGAATGGAGAGGGTTCACAGAACTCACACTGTATCTAGAATGGAGAGGGTTCACAGAACTCACACTGTCACGAGAATGGAGAGGGTTCACAGAACTCACACTGTATCTAGAATGGAGAGGGTTCACAGAACTCACACTGTCACGAGAATGGAGAGGGTTCACAGAACTCACACTGTATCTAGAATGGAGAGGGTTCACAGAACTCACACTGTATCTAGAATGGAGAGGGTTCACAGAACTCACACTGTCACGAGAATGGAGAGGGTTCACAGAACTCACACTGTCACTAGAATGGAGAGGGTTCACAGAACTCACACTGTATCTAGAATGGAGAGGGTTCACAGAACTCACACTGTATCTAGAATGGAGAGGGTTCACAGAACTCACACTGTATCTAGAATGGAGAGGGTTCACAGAACTCACACTGTATCTAGAATGGAGAGGGTTCACAGAACTCACACTGTATCTAGAATGGAGAGGGTTCACAGAACTCACACTGTATCTAGAATGGAGAGGGTTCACAGAACTCACACTGTCACGAGAATGGAGAGGGTTCACAGAACTCACACTGTCACTAGAATGGAGAGGGTTCACAGAACTCACACTGTATCTAGAATGGAGAGGGTTCACAGAACTCACACTGTATCTAGAATGGAGAGGGTTCACAGAACTCACACTGTCACTAGAATGGAGAGGGTTAGACAGGGAAGGGGAGAGGGAGGACAGAACTCACAAGAGCTAGAATGGAAGGGGAGAAGAACAGAGAGGGAATCTAGAATGGAGAGAGGGAAGGGGAGAAGAGCAGAGAGGGAAGGGGAGAGGAGCAGAGAGAAGGGGGAGACTGGAACAGAATGGAAGGGGACAGGAACTCACAGGGAATCTAGAATGGAGAGGGATGGGGAGAGAAATGAGGTTCACAGAACTCACACTGGAACAGAATGGAAGGGTTCACAGAACTCACACTGTCACTAGAATGGAGAGGGTTAGACAGGGAAGGGGAGAGGAGAGCAGAGAGGGAAGGGGAGAGGAACAGAGAGGGAAGGCGAGAGGAGCAGAGAGGGAAGGGAGAAGAGCAGAGAGGGGAGGGGAGAGAGAGGAAGGGGAGAGAGGAAGGAGAGGAGCAGAGAGGGAAGGGGAGAGGAACAGAGAGGGAAGGGAGAGGAGCAGAGAGGGATGGGGAGAGAAAGAGAGGGAAGGGAAGGGAGGACAGAGAGGGAAGGGGAGAGGAGCAGAGAGGAAGGGAGAAGAGCAGAGAGGGAAGGGGAGAAGAGCAGAGAGGGAAGGGGAGAGGAGCAGAGAGGGAAGGGGAGAGGAGCAGAGAGGGAAGGGGAGAGGAGCAGAGAGGGAAGGGGAGAGGAGCAGAGAGGGAAGGGGAGAGGAGCAGAGAGGGAAGGGGAGAGGAGCAGAGAGGGAAGGGGAGAGGAGCAGAGAGGGAAGGGGAGAAGAGCAGAGAGGGAAGGGGAGAGGAACAGAGAGGGAAGGGGAGAGGAGCAGAGAGGGAAGGGGAGAGGAGCAGAGAGGGAAGGGGAGAGGAGCAGAGAGGGAAGGGGAGAGGAACAGAGAGGGAAGGGGAGAGGAGCAGAGAGGGAAGGGGAGAGGAGCAGAGAGGGAAGGGGAGAGGAGCAGAGAGGGAAGGGGAGAGGAGCAGAGAGGGAAGGAGAGGAGCAGAGAGGGAAGGGGAGAGGAGCAGAGAGGGAAGGGGAGAGGAACAGAGAGGGAAGGGGAGAGGAGCAGAGAGGGAAGGGGAGAGGAGCAGAGAGGGAAGGGGAGAGGAGCAGAGAGGGAAGGGGAGAGAGGAACAGAGAGGGAAGGGGAGAGGAGCAGAGAGGGAAGGGGAGAGGAGCAGAGAGGGAAGGGGAGAGGAGCAGAGAGGGAAGGGGAGAGGAGCAGAGAGGGAAGGGGAGAGGAGCAGAGAGGGAAGGGGAGAGGAGCAGAGAGGGAAGGGGAGAGGAACAGAGAGGGAAGGGGAGAGGAGCAGAGAGGGAAGGGGAGAGGAGCAGAGAGGGAAGGGGAGAGGAGCAGAGAGGGAAGGGGAGAAGAGCAGAGAGGGAAGGGGAGAAGAGCAGAGAGTGAAGGGGAGGAGAGGAGCAGAGAGAGGGAAGGGGAGAGGAGCAGAGAGGGAAGGAGAGGAGCAGAGAGAGGGAAGGAGAGAGAACAGAGAGGGAAGGGGAGAGGAGAGAGAGGGGAAGGGGAGAGGAGCAGAGAGGGAAGGGGAGAGGAGCAGAGAGGGAAGGGGAGAAGAGCAGAGAGGGAAGGGAGAGGAACAGAGAGGGAAGGGGAGAGGAACAGAGAGGGAAGGGGAGAGGAGCAGAGAGGGAAGGGGAGAGGAACAGAGAGGAAGGGGAGAGAGGAACAGAGAGGGAAGGGAGAGGAACAGAGAGGAAGGGGAAGGGGAGAGGGGGAGAGGATATTAGCAGAGAGGGAAGGAGAGAGAGGGAAGCAGGGAGGAGAGGAGCAGAGAGCAGAGAGAGGGAAGGGGAGAAGAGCAGAGAGAGGAAGGAGAAGAGGAACAGAGAGGAGGAAGGAAGAGAGGCACAGAGGAAGGGAAGGGGAGAGAGGGAAAGAGGAGGGAAGGGGAGAGGAACAGAGAGGGAAGGGAGAAGAGCAGAGAGGGAAGGGGAGAGGAACAGAGAGGGAAGGGAGAGGAGAGCAGAGAGGGAAGGGGAGAGGAGCAGAGAGGGAGGTGGGAGGGGAGAGGAGCAGGAGAGGGAGAGGGGAAGGAGAGGAGCAGAGAGGGAAGGGGAGAGGAGCAGAGAGGGGGAAGGAGGGGAGAGAGCAGAGAGGGAAGGGAGAGAGAGCAGAGAGGGAAGGGGAGAGGAGCAGAGAGGGAAGGGAGAGAGGAACAGAGGGAAGGGAGAGAAGAGCAGAGAGGGAAGAGGGAAGAGGAGCAGAGAGGGAAGGGGAGAAGAGCAGAGAGGGAAGGAGAGGGGGAGCAGAGAGGGGAAGGGGAGAGGAGCAGAGAGCAGAGAGGAAGGGGAGAGGAGCAGGAGGGAAGGGGAGAGGAGCAGAGAGGAAGGAGGGAGCAGAGAATAGGAGAGGGGAAGGGGAGAGGCACAGAGAGGGAAGGGGAGAGGAGCAGAGAGGGAAGGGGAGGAGAGAGCAGGGGGAGGGAAGGGGAGAGGAGCAGAGAGGGAAGGAAGGAGCAGAGAGGAAGGAGAGGAGCAGAGAGGGAAGGGGCAGAGGAGCAGAGAGGGAAGGAGAGGAGGAGCAGAGAGGGAGGGAAGGGAGAGGAACAGAGAGGGGAGAGGGGAGAGGGAAGAGGAGAGGAGGAGCAGAGATGGAAGGGGAGAGGAGAGGAACAGAGAGGGAAGGGGAGAGGAGCAGAGAGGGAAGGGGAGAGGAGCAGAGAGGAAGGGGAGAGGAGCAGAGAGAAGGGAAGGGGAGGAGCGAACAGAGAGGAAGAGCATAGCAGAGAGGGAAGGGGAGAGGAGAGCAGAGAGGAAAGGGAGAGGAGGAGAGGAGGGAGAGGGAGAGAGAGGAAGAGAGGGAAGGGGAGAGGAGTGGAGAGGGGGGAAGAGGAGAGGAGGAGAGGAGAGAGGGAAGGGGAGAGGGAGCAGAGAGGAAGGAGAGGAACAGAGAGGAAGGAGAGGAACAGAGAGGGAAGGGAGGAGAGGAGCGGAGCAGAGAGGGAAGGGGAGAGGAGAGCAGAGGAAGGGAGAGGGGAGAGGGAGAAGAGAGAGAGGAAGGGGGAGGAGAAGGGGAGCAGAGAGGGAAGGGGAGAGGAAGGGGAGAGAGGAAGGGAGAGAGAGGGAGCAGAGAGGAAGGAGGAGAGGAGCAGAGAGGAAGGGGAGAGGAGAGGAGAGAGAGAGGGGGGGAGAAGAGCAGAGAGGGAAGGGGAGAGGAACAGAGAGGAAGAGGGAGAGGAGAGCAGAGAGGAAGGGGAGAGGAGCAGAGAGGGAAGGGGAGAGACAGAGAGGAGCAGAGAGGGAAGGAGAGGCACAGAGAGGGAAGGGAGAGGCACAGAGAGGGAAGAGAGGAGAGGGGAGGAACAGAGAGGGAAGGGGAGAGGAGCAGAGAGGGAAGGGAGAGGAGGAACAGAGAGGGGAAGGGGAGAGGAGCAGAGAGGGAAGGGGAGAGGAGCAGAGAGGAAGGGGAGAGGAGCAGAGAGGGAAGGGGAGAGGAGCAGAGAGGAAGGGGAGAAGAGCAGAGAGGGAAGGGGAGAAGGAGAGGAAGGGGAGAGGAGAGAGAGAGGAGCAGAGAGGGAAGGGGAGAGAGAGCAGAGAGGGAAGGAGGAGAAGAGCAGAGAGGGAAGGGAGAGGAGAGGAGCAGAGAGGGAAGGGGAGAGGAGCAGAGGGAGGAAGAGGGAGGAGCAGAGAGAAGGGGGAAGAGGGAGGGAGACAGAGAGAGGGAAGAGGGAGAGGAGCAGAGAGGGAAGGGAGAGGAGAGGAGGAGGGAGAGGAGGAGCAGAGAGGGAAGGGGAGAGGAGGAGAGCGGAGAGGGGACAGAGAGGAGGGAGAGGGAGGGGAGGAGAGGAGAGGAGGCAGCAGAGAGGGAAGGGGAGAGCAGAGAGGGAAGGGGAGAGGAACAGAGAGGGAAGGGGAGAGGAACAGAGAGGGAAGGGGAGAGGAACAGAGAGGGAAGGGGAGAGGAACAGAGATGGAAGGGGAGAGGAGCAGAGAGGGAAGGGGAGAAGAGCAGAGAGGGAAGGGGAGAAGAGCAGAGAGGGAAGGGGAGAGGAGAGGATTAGACAGGGTAGGGGAGAGGAGAGGAGAAGAGCAGAGAGGGAATGGGTGAGGAGAGGATTAGATAGGGGAGAGGAGAGGAGCGGAGAGGAACGGGAGAAGAGCAGAGAGGGAAGGGGAGAGGAGAGGAGCGGAGCAGAGAGGGAAGGGGAGAAGAGCAGAGAGGAAAGGGGAGAGGAGAAGAGAGGGAAGGGGCATCGTGTCTTATCATTAATGTGATGATGATTGCTTTATCAAATCGATTAACTATGTTTAATTATTACGATGATTAAATTCATCCCGTAACAATGAACTCATTAGCAATCTTGGGGCACCATGGAAAAAGTTTGAATAACGAATTACCGTTTTCTAAATGAACTTTTAAAGATATTTATATCTCTTACATTTCAGTCATCAATAAGTAATTAATTAATTGTCTCCTTCTATCAGTCTCATTCTGAAAGTGCGGGAGAAAAAACAAAGGACTTCACTATCATACATACAGCTGATAACTATGCTCATGGAAATGCTAATACTTTGCACAATAATTGCAATGTACATATTTACATTGTTGTTGAAATCGCCGGTCCATTTTCTGGAGAGTCAGTCAACAAAGTCTCTGGTTGTGTAAGTCTCTGGTTGTCCACCAGAGGTCACCATGTCCTTTGTAGTCGAAGCTTGTTCTCTTTGTTCTGGAAGTGGACGTCATAATGGATACGTCAGATGTACCAACGGTGGTTCGATAGCGAAATGTTCTCCTCTTGTCTTCGGTCGCGTTGTCCTAGACTATTTTTTTTGTTTCATATTTAATTATATAAGTTCCCCAACATTTGGATGTGAGCCTGACAACTGGGAAATATATACATTCAGAGATACACTTATGTTGTTATTGTAGAAAAGGCCCATGGAGTTGGTGGAATACTCCTTTAATTCATTGCCATTTACTCAGCTGGGCCAGGGGTGCTTTAATTAGGTCAGGTGGAAATGTCCTGAAATTGCCATCGCCTGATCTAGCTGCTTTCTCTTCCCTAACTCCATCTGATCCAGAAGTTCTGTGCGTCCATGAATCCACGTAAGTCCACCGACTCTTACCTTTCATCTGAATGATCTGTGGTGATTGGGAGAGTGGGCCATTCAGTTATTGTTTATAGTTATCACCGGGAGAGGCGTGGAGCGAAGACGCTTCAAACATATTGTGTCATGTGAATTGTCATTGTTTGCTAACTGATTGACTTTGATCATGGAGATTATAGATTGTATAACAATTCACTGTTTGTATTCTTTCATGATTTGTGATAATTAGTTATGAGCCTAAATGACTCGCGGATGATTACTATTGACTTCTTAATGAACTGGACTGTTGAATTCCTTAACTTGTGTTAATAATGACTGATATGATTTGCTCTTTGATTTTGATTGTATACATGTTATTTGTTTCCTTTGTGATGCAGCACAGACTACTCAGTAAATATACCACTTTATGGTTAAAGGAATTCCTGCCTCAGTCTCATACATTCCTCTGTCACCTGACACGTGACCACCTGTTCACCTTCACTGTCAGTCATCCTACCTGTCCAGCAACCCACACAGATTCCACTAATCTTTCAGTTATACTGTTTTTAGTTACATCACAAATTATTAACAAATTCCACAGGATTGTTGTTTAAGTACCCTCGGACCACTCCAACTGTTTGGAATATAGACATATTTTCATTATTCAACCTTTTGATGTTACCGTACTGCAATGTATCTCTCTGTGGTAACAAAGTGATTTAACTTTCATTTCTAAAAGAGTGGGAGGTAAAGTTTCCTCTGCAGGTATTTACGATTGCCGTAAAACAACCAACTTCACCACTATTTTCACCCCTCTTCCCCTCTGCGGGAGGGGGGAATCTGCCGCTTATGATCCTCACCCAACAGGGCAAGTCATGACAGAGGAGAGGAGCAGAGAGGAGAGGAGAGGAGTGAAGCAGAGAGGGAAGGGGAGAGGGGTGGAGCGGAGAGGGAAGGGGAGAGGAGAGGAGAGGAGAGGGAATGGGAGAGGAGAGGAGTGAAGCAGAGCGGGAAGGGGAGAGGCGTGGAGCGGAGAGGGAAGGGAGAGGAGGAGAAGGAGAGGGAAGGGGAGCGTGGAGCGGGAGAGGAAAGGAGAGGAGAGAGGGAGGAGAGGAGAGAAGAAGAGGGAAGAGAGGCGTGGAGCGGAGAGGAAGGAGAGGGGAGAGGAGAGGGAAGGAGAAGAGAGGAGAGAGGGAGGGGGAGAGGCGGAGCGGAGAGGAAGGAAGAGAGAGGAGAGGAGAGGGGAAGGAGAGGAAGCAGAGAGCGTGGAGAGGAGGGAAGGGAGAGGAGAAGGGAGAGGAGAGAAGCAGAGAGGAAGGGGAGAGGCGTGAAGTGGAGAGGGAAGGGAGAGGAGAGGAGAGGGAGAGGAGAGGAGAGGAGAGGAGAGAGAGCAGAGAGGCGTGGAGCGGGAGAGGGGAAGAGGAGAGGAGAGGAGAGGAGAGAGAGAGAAGAGGGAAGCAGAGAGGCGTGGAGCGGAGAGGGAAGGGAGCGGGGAGAGAAGCAGAGAGGGAAGGGGAGAGGGGACGAGAGCGGAGAGGGAAGGGGAGAGAGGAGGAGCGGAGAGGAAGGGAGAGGAGAGGAGAGGAGAGGGAAGGAGAGGAGAGGAGGAGAGGGAGGGAGCAGAGAAGCGGAGAGGGGAAGGAGAGGAGAGAGGAGAGGAGAGGAGAGGAAGCAGAGAGGAAGGGGAGAGGCGGAGAGGGGAAGGGGAGAGGAGGGAGAGGGAAGGGAAGGAGGAGAGGAGAGGAGCGGAGAGGGAGAGGAGAGGCGTGAAGCAGAGAGGGAAGGGGAGAGGCGTGGAGCGGATGGGAAGGAGAGGAAGGGGAGAGGAGGAGAGGAGAGGAAAGCAGAGAGGGGAAGGGGAGAGGCATGGGCGGAGAGGGAATGGGAGAGGAGAGGAGAGGAGGAGAGGAGAGGAGGAGAGGAGAGAAGCAGAGAGGGAAGGGGAGAGGCATGGAGCGGAGAGGGAAGGGGAGAGAGGGAGGAAGGAGAGGAGGAGGAGAGGAGGAGGAGAGGGAAGAGAGGCGTGGAGCGGAGAGGAGGAAGGAGAGGAGAGAAGAGGAGGAAGGGAGAGCAGAGAGGGAAGGGGAGAGGCGTGAAAGCAAGGTATGGAGAGGGAGAGGAGAGGGGAGGAAACAGAGAGGAGAGGAGGAGGAGAGGAGAGGAGTGAACAGAGAGGGAGGGGAGAGGCGTGGAGCGGAGAGGAGAGGGGAAGGAGAGGAAGGGGAGAAGCAGAGAGGGAAGGGGAGAGGAGAGCAGAGGGAAAGGAAGAGAGGAAGGGCAGAGAGGGGCGTGAAGCGGGAAGGGGAGAGGAAGGGGAGAGGAGAGGAGTGAAGTAGAGAGGGAAGGGGAGAGGCGTGGAGCGGAGAGGGAATGGGAGAGGAGAGGAGCAGAGAGGGAAGGGGAGAGGCGTGGAGCGGAGAGGGAAGGGGAGGCGTGGAGCGAAGAGGGAAGGGAAGGAGAGGAGAGGGGAGGAGAGGGAAGGGGAGAGGCGTGGAGCGGAGAGGGAATGGGAGAGGAGAGGAGAGGGGAGAGGAGAGGAGAGAGGGGAAGGCATGGAGCGAAGGGGAATGAGGAGCGTGGAGCGGAGAGGAAGGGGAGAGGAGAGGAGCAGAGAGGGAAGGGGGAGAGGAGAGGAGCGGAGAGGAAAGGAGAGGCGTGGAGCGAGAAGAGGGAAGAGGAGAGGGCGTGGGCGGAGAGAAGGGAAGGGGAGAGGAGGAGAGGGAAGGGGAGAGGCGTGGAGCGGAGAGGAAGGGGAGAGGAGGGAGGAGCAGAGAGGGAAGGGGAGAGCGTGGAGCGGAGAGGGAAGAAGGAGAGGCGGGAGCGGAGAGGAGAAGGAGGAAGGAGAGGAGGAAGCGGAGAGAGCGGAAGCGGAGAGGGAAGGAGAGGCGTGGAGCGGAGAGGGAAGGGGAGAGGAGAGGAGAGAGAGAGAAGGAGGCGGAGGAGAGGGAAGAGAGAAGGAGAGGAGATGAAGCAGAGGCGTGGAGCGGAGAGGAAGGGAGAAGGAGAGAAGAAGGAGAAAAGGGGAAGGAGAGGCGTGAAGCGGAGAGGAAGGGGAGAGGGAGAGGAGAGGAGTAAACAGAGAGGAAGGAAAGGGAAGGAGAGAGGAGAGGAGGGAGAGAAGCAGAGGGAAGGGGAGAGGCGTGAAGCGGAGAAGAAGGAGAGGACAGAAAGGGAAGATTTAAACGGGAGAGAGGGAAGAGGGAGAGGAGCGTGAAGCGGAGAGGGAAGGGGAGGAGAGAGGAAGAGGAGAGGAGAGAAGCAGAGGAAGGGAGAGGCGTGGAGCGGAGGGAATGGGAGAGGAGAGGAGCAGAGAGGAAAGGGAAGGGGGAGGAGAGGTGGAAGCGGAGAGGGAAGGGAGAGGCGTGGAGCGGAGAGGGAATGGGAGAGGAGAGGAGAGAGAGGAGAGGAGAGGGAGGAGAGGGAAGGAAGGAGAGGCGTGGAGCGGAGAGAGGGAAGGGGAGAGAGAGGAGGAGAGAAGGAGAGAGAGGAGAGGAGGAAGCAGAGAGGAGGGAAGGGGAGAGGCGTGGAAGCGGAGAGGGGAAAGGAGAGGAGAGGAGAGGAGAGGGGACAGGAGAGGAGAGGAGGAAGCAGAGGGAAGGGAGAGGCGTGGAGCGGAGAGAGGGAGAGGGAAGGGAGGAGAAGAGAAGCAGAGAGGGAAGGGGGAGAGCGTAGAGCGGAGAGAGGGAAGGGAGGCGGCAGAGATGGAAGGAGAGGAGAGGGGGAGGAAGGGGGAGAGGAGAGGAGAGAGGAAGCAGAGAGGGAAGGAGAGGTGTGGAGCGGAGAAGGAGAGGAGGAAGCAGAGAGGAAAGGCGGGAGCGCGGAGGAAGGGGAAGGGGGAGAAGCAGAGGAGGGAGGTGAAGAGAGGAGAGGAAGGAGAGAGAAGAGGGAGGGAGAGGTAAACAGAGGAGGGAAAGGAGAGGCGTGAAGCGGAGAGGAGGAGGAGAGAGGAAGGAGAGAGAGGGAAGGGGGAGAGGCGTGGAGCGGAGAGGGAAGGGAGAGAAGGGAAGGAGAGAGGAGAAGGGAGAGGAGAGGAGAGGAGAGGAGAGGAGAGGAGGAGAGGAGAGGAGGAAGGAAGGAGAGAGGGGAGGAGAGGCGTGGAGCGGAGAGGGGAAGCAGAGAGGAAGGGGAGAGGAGCAGAAGGGGAGAGGCGGTGAAGAGGGAGAAGAGAGCGGAGAGGGAAGGGGAGAGGAGCGTGGAGCGAAAGAGGGAATGGGAGAGGCGTGGAGCGGAGAGGGAAGGGGAGAGGCGTGGAGCGGAGAGGGAAGGGGAGAGGAGAGAGGAAGCAGAGAGGGAAGGGGAGAGGCGTGGTGGAGGGATGGGAGCGTGGAGCGGAGAGGGAAGGGGAGAGGAGAGGGAGCAGAGAGGGAAGGGGAGAGAAGCGTGGAAGCGGAGAGAGAAGGAGAGGCGGAGCGAAGAGGGAAGGGGAGAGGAGAGGGAGGAGGAGGAAGAGGAGAGGCGTGGAAGCGGAGAGGGAATGAGGAGAGGAGAGGAGAGGAGGGGAGAGGAGAGGAGAGGAGAGGAGGAATTAGAGAGGGAAGGGGAGAGAGAGCGGAGAGGAGAAGGGAAGGGGAGAGGAGAGGGAATGGGGAGGGAGAGGAGAGGAGAGGAGTGAAGGAGAGGAAGGGGAGAGGCGAGGAGAGGAGAGGAGAAGGGGAGAGGTTGAGGAGAGGAGAGGAGAGGAGAGAAGCAGAGAGGCGTGGAGCGGAGAGGGAAGGGGAGAGGAGAGGAGAGGAGAGGAGAGAAGCAGAGAGGGAAGGGAGAGGCGTGAAGCGGAGAGGCGGAGGAGAGGAGAGGAGAGGAGGAGAGCAGAGAGGAAGGGGGAGAGGAGAGGAGAGGAGAGGAGAGAAGCAGAGAGGAAGGGGAGAGGCGTGGAGCGGAGAGGGAAGGGGAGAGGAGAGGAGAGGAGAGGAGAGGAAGGAGAGGAGAGGGAAGGGGAGCGTGGAGCGGAGAGGGAAGGAGAAGGAGAGGAAGGAGAGTGAGAGGGAGAGGGAAGGAGAGGAGAGCGGAGAGGAGAGGAGAGGAAGAGGGAGAGGAGAGGAGCAGAGAGGGAAGGGGAGAGGCGTGGAGCGGAGAGGGAAGGGGGAGAGGAGAGGAGAGGAGAGAGGAAGGGGGAGAGGCGTGGAGAGGAGAGGGAAGGGGAGAGGCGTGGAGCGAAGAGGAATGGGAGAGGGAGGAGAGGGAGGAGAGGGAAGGAGAGGCGGGAGCGGAGGGAATGGGGAGGGAGAGGAGAGGAGAGGAGGAAGCAGAGAGGGAAGGGAGAGGGGGAGCGGAGAGGGAAGGGGAGAGGAGAGGAGGAGAGGAAGAGGAGAGGAGGAGACAGGAGAGGGAGAGGAAGCAGAGAGGGAAGGGGAGAGGCGTGGAGCGGAGGAGGAGGGAGAGGAGAGAGGAGAGGAGAGGAGAGGAGAGGAGAGGGAGAAGCAGCAGAGAGGAAGGGGAGAGGAGCGTAGAGCGGAGAGGGAAGGGAGAGGCGTGAAGCAGAGAGGGAAGGGGAGAGAGAGGAAGGGAGAGGAGAGGAGGGAGGAGGAGAGGAGAGGAGAGGAAGCAGAGAGGGGAGGGGAGAGGGTGTGGAGCAGAGGGAAGGGAGAGAGCAGAGAGGGAAGGAGAGGCGGAGAGGGAAAGGAGAGGAGAGGAGAGGAGAGGAAGGGGAGAAGAGAGGAGAGGAGGAAGCAGAGAGGGAAGGGAGCGTAGAGGAGCGGAGAGGGAAGGGAGAGGAGAGAGAGGGAAGGGGAGAGGCGTGGAGGAGAGGGGGGGAGAGGAAGGGGAGAGGGAAGGGAGAGGAGAGGAAGCGGAGAGGGAAGGGAGGCGTGGAGCGGAAGGGAATGGAGGGCGAGAGAGAGGAGGGAGAGGGGAGAGGAGAAGGAGAGCGGAAGGGGAGAGGAGAGGAGGGAGAGGGAGGGGAGAGGCGTGGAGCGGAGAGGGAAGAGGAGAGGCGTGGAGCGGAGAGGAATGGGAGAGGAGAGAGAGGAGAGAGAGAGGAAGGGAGAGGAGCGAAGGGAGAGCGGAGAGAGGGAAGGGGAGAGGGAGGAGAGGAGAGGAAGGGAGAGGAAGAGGAGAGGCGTGGAGGAGAGGAAGGAAGGAGAGGCGTGGAGCGGAGAAAGAAGGGAAGGAGAGGAAGGAGAGGAGAGGAGAGGAGAGGGAAGGGGAGAGGCGTGGATCGGAGAGGGAAGGGAAGAGGAGAGGAGAGGAGAGGAGTGAATTAGAGAGGAAAGGGGAGAGGCGTGAAGCGGAGAGGGAAGGGGAGAGGAGAGGAGAGGAGGGGACAGGAGAGGAGAGGAGTGAAGCAGAGAGGGAAGGGGAGAGGCGTGGAGCGGAGAGGGAAGGGGAGAGGAGAGGAGAGGAGCAGAGAGGGAAGGGGAGAGGCGTGGAGCGGAGAGGGAAGGGGAGAGGCGTGGAGCGAAGAGGGAATGGGAGAGGAGAGGAGAGGAGAGGAGAGCGTGGAGGAGAGAGGGGAAGAGAGCGTTGGCGGAGAGGGAATGGGAGAGAGAGAGGAGAGGAATAGGGAGAGGGAAGGGGGGAGAGTTGTGGAGCAGGAGAGGGGAGAGGAGAGGAGAGGAGAGGAGAGGAGAGGAGAGGAGGAGAACAGAGAGGAAGGGGAGAGGAGAGGAGCGGAGAGGGAAGAGGAGAGGAGAGGAGAGGAGAGGAGAGGGTGAAGCAGAGAGGGAAGGGGAGAGCGTGGAGCGGAGAGGGAAGGGGAGAGGAGAGAGTGAAGCAGAGAGGGAAGGGGAGGCGTGGAGCGGAGAGGGAATGGGAGAGGAGAGGAGAGGGAGAGGAGAGGAGAGGAGAGGAGAGAGAGGAGAGGGAGAGAGAGGAGAGGTAAGGACAGAGAGGGAAGGGGGAGAGCGTGGAGCGGAGAGGGAAAGGAGAGGCGTTGAGCGAAGAGGGAATGGGAGAGGAGAGGAGAGGAGAGGAAAAAGGAGAGGGAAGGGGAAGGAGTGGAGCGGAGAGAGAAGAGGAGGAGAATGGGAGAGGAGGAGGAGAGGAGGAGAGGAGAGGAGAGGAGAGGGAGGAGAGGAGGAGAAGCAGAGAGGGAAGGGGAGAGGCGTGGAGCGGAGAGGAATGGGGAGGAGAGGAGAGAAGCAGGGGAAGGGAGAGGAGTGAAGCGGAGAGGGGGGAGGGAGGAGAGAGTGGAAGGGGAAGGGAGATGGGAGAGGGTTGAGGGAGAGAGCGGGAAGGAGAGGGAGGAGAGGAGGGAGAGGAGAGGAGGAAGTAGAGAGGGAAGGGGAGAGGTGTGGAGCGGAGGGAAGGGGAGAGGAGAGGAGGAGAGGAGAGAAAGAGGAGAGAGGAGAGGAGAGGAGAGGAAGAAAGGAGAGGAGAGGAGAGGAGAGAAGCAGAGAGGGAAGGGGTGAGCGTGGAGAATGGAGAGGGAATGGGAGAGGAGAGAGAGAGGAGGGGAAGGGAGAGGAGAGGAGAGGAGAGGAGAGAGGGAGAGGGAAGGAGGAGGAGTGGAGAGAGAGGGAAGGGGAGAGGCGTGGAGCGAAGAGGGAAGGGAGAGGAGGGGAGAGGAGAGGAGAGGAGAGGAGGAGGAAGGGAAGGAAGGGGAGAAGAGAGGAGAGGAGTGAAGCAGAGAGGGAAAGGAGAGGCGTGAGCGGAGAGGGAAGGGGAGAGGAGAGGAGAGGAGCAGAGAGGGAAGGGGAGGCAGAGAGGAGAGGGAAGGGGAGAGGCGTGGGCGAGCAGAGAGGGAATGGGAGAGGAGAGGAGAGGGAGGGAGAGGAGAGGAGAGAGAGAGGGAAGGAGAGGCGTGGAGCGGAGAGGAAGAGGGGAGGAGGAAGGCGAAGGAGAATGGGAGAGGAGAGGGAGAGGAGAGGAAGGAGAGGAGAGGAGAGGAGAGGGAAGGAGAGAGGAAGGGAGGAGAATGTGGAGAGGAGAGGGAGGAGAGGAGAGGAGAGGAGAGGAGAGGAGAGGAGAGGAGAGGAGAGGAGAGAAGGAGAGGAGAGTGAAGAGAGAGGAGGGAAGGGGAGAGGCAGAGGAGCGGAGAGGGAATGGGAAGAGGAGAGAGAGAGGAGAGGAGAGGAGAGGAGAGAAGCAGAGAGGGAAGGGAGAGGCGTGGAGCGGAGAGGGAGGGGGAGAGGAGAGGAAACAGAGAGGGGAGGAGGAGAGGAGAGGAGAGGAGAGGGAAGGAGAGAGGGGAGAGGAGAGGAGAGGAGGAGGAGAGAGAGGGAGAGAAGCAG
This sequence comes from Oncorhynchus keta, assembly GCF_023373465.1. Lineage (NCBI taxonomy): Eukaryota > Metazoa > Chordata > Actinopteri > Salmoniformes > Salmonidae > Oncorhynchus > Oncorhynchus keta. The sequence continues at coordinate 34,921,251 of NC_068441.1, forward strand.
AGAGGGAAGGGGAGAGGCGTGGAGCGGAGAGGGAAAGGGGAGAGAGCGTTGAGCGAAGAGGGAAGGGAGAGGAGAGGAGAGAAGGAGAGGGAAGGGGAGGCGTGGAGCGGAGAGGAATGGGAGAGGAGAGGAGAGGAGAGGAGAGAGAGAGAGAGAAGCAGAGAGGGAAGGGGAGAGGCGTGGAGTGGAGAGGGAATGGGAGAGGGAGGAGAGGAAGGAGAGAGAGGGAAGGGAGAGCGGAAGGAGAGGAGGAGAGGAGGGGGAGAGAGGGAAGGGAGAAGCAGAGAGGGAAGGGAGAGGTGTGGAGCGGAGAGGAGGGAGGGAGAGGAGAGGAGAGGAAGGAGGGAAGGGGAGAGGAGAGGAGAGAGAGGAGAGGAGGGGAAGGAGAGGCGTGGAGCGGAGAGGGAATGGGAGAGGAGAGGAGAGGAGAGGAGAGGCGTGGAGTGAAGAGAGAGGGAAGGGAGAGGCGTGGAGCGGAGAGGGAATGGGAGAGGAGAGGAGAGGAGAGGGAAGGGAGAGGAGAGAGGAGAGGAGAGGAGAGGAGAGGGGAGAGGAGGAGGAGAGGAGAAGGAGAGGGAGGGAGGAGAGCGTGGAGCGGAGAGGGAAGGAGAGCGTGGAGGGAGGGAAGGAGAGGCGTGGCGAGAGGAAGGGGAGAGGCGTGGAGGAGAGGAGAGAGAGAGAGAGAAGAGGAGAGGAGAGGCGTGGAGCGGAGAGGGAAGGGAGAGGAGAGGAGAGAAGAGGAGAGGAGAGGGGAGGAGTGAAGCAGAGAGAGGGAAGGGAGAGGCGTGGAGCGGAGAGGGAAGGGGAGAGGCGTGGAGAGGAAGGGAGAGGGGAAGGGAGAGGAAGAGGAGGGAGAGAGAGGAGGAGGAGAGGGAAGGGGAGAGGCGTGGAGCGGAGAGAGGAAGGGAGAGAGGAGAGGAGAGAGAGAGGAGAGGAGCGGAGAAGCAGAGAGGGGAAGGGGAGAGGCGTGGAGCGGAGAGGGAAGGGGAGAGGAGGAGGAGGAGAGAGAGAGGAGGGGAGAGGAGCGGAGAGGAGAGGAGAGGAGAGAGAGGGGAAAGGGGAGAGGCGTGGAGCGAGGGAATGGGAGAGGAGAGAAGAGGAGAGGAGAGGAGAGGAGTGAAGCAGAGAGGGAAGGGGAGAGGCGTGGAGCGGAGAGGGAAGGGGAGAGGCGTTGAGCGAAGAGGGAATGGGAGAGGAGAGGAGAGGAGAGGAAAGGAGAGGGAAGGGAAGGGGAGAGGCGTGGAGCGGAGAGGGAATGGGAGAGGAGAGGAGAGGAGAGGAGAGGAGAGGAGAGGAGAGAAGCAGAGAGGGGAGGGGAGAGGCGTGGAGCGGAGAGGGAATGGGAGAGGAGAGGAGAGGAGAGGAGAGGAGAGGAGAGGCGTGGAGCGGAGAGGGAATGGGAGAGGAGAGGTGTGAAGCAGAGAGGGAAGGGGAGAGGCGTGAAGCGGAGAGGGGAGGAGAGGAGGAGAGGAGAGGAGAGAAGCAGAGGGAAGGGGAGAGGCGTGGAGCGGAGAGGGAAGGGGAGAGGAGAAGAGAGAGAGGAAAGGGAAGGGGAGAGGAGAGGAGTGAAGCAGAGAGGGAAGGGGTGAGGCGTGGAGCGGAGAGGGAATGGGAGAGGGAGGAGAGGAGAGGAGAGGAGAGGAGAGGAGAGGGAAGGGGAGAGGCGTGGAGCGAAGAGGGAATGGGAGAGGAGAGGAGAGGAGAGGGAAGGGGGAGAGGCGTGGAGCGGAGAGGGAATGGGGAGAGGAGAGGAGAGGAGAGGAGAGGAGGAGGGAAGGGGAGAGGAGAGGAGAGGAGTGGAGAGGAGAGGAGAGGAGAGGGAAAGGGAGAGGCGAGAGCGGAGAGGGAATGGGGAGGAGAGGAGAGGAAGGGGAGAGGCGAGAGCGGAGAGGGGAATGGGAGAGGAGAGGAGAGGAGAGGAGGGAGAGGAGAGGAGGGAGCGAAGGGGAAGGGAGAGGAGAGGAGAGGAGAGAGGAGAGGAGAGGAGAGGAGAGGGAGAAAGGGGAGAGGCGTGGAGCGGGAGGGAATGGGAGAGGAGAGGAGAGGAGAGGAGAGGAGAGGAGGAAGGAGAGGAGAGGAGAGGCGTGGAGGGAGAGGGAAGGGAGAGGCGTTGAGGAGAGGGAATGGGAGAGGAGAGAGAGGAGAGGAGAGAGAGAGGAGAGAGAGGAGCAGGAAGGAGAGAGGCGTGGAGCGGAGAGGGAATGGGGAGAGGGGAGAGGCGTGGAGGAGAGGGAAGGGGAGAGGAGAGGAGCAGAGCAGAGGAGGGGAGGGGAGAGGCGTGAGAGCGAGAGAGGGAGGAGAGGAGGGGAGAGGAGAGGAGAGGAGAGGAGGAAGCAGAGAGGGAAGGGGAGAGGCGTGGAGCGGAGAGGGAAGGGGAGAGGAGAGGAGAGAGGAGAAGCAGAGAGGGAAGGGAGAGGCGTGGAGCGGAGAGGAAGGGGAGAGGAGAGGGAGAGGGAGAGGAGAGGAAAGGGGAAGGGGAGAGGAGAGGAGGAGGAGTGAAGCAGAGAGGGAAGGGGTGAGGCGTGGAGCGGAGAGGGAATGGGAGAGGAGAGGAGAGGAGAGGAGAGAGAGGAGAGGAAAGGAGAGGGGAGAGGCGTGGAGCGGAGAGGGAAGAGGGAAGAGGAGAGGAGAGAAGCAGAGGGAGGGGAAGGAGCGGAGAGGAATGGAGAGGGAGGAGGGAGAGCGTGGAGCGGAGAGGGAAGGGGAGAGGCGTGGAGCGGAGAGGGAAGGGGAGAGGAGAGGAGAGGAGAGGAGAGGAGAGGAGAGGAGAGGAGAGGTGAGGTGAGGAGAGGGAAGGGGAGAGGCGTGGAGCGGAGAGGGAAGGGGAGGAGAGGAGAGGAGAGGAGAGGAGGAGGGAAGAGGAGAGGAGGAGTGAAGCAGAGAGGGAAGGGGAGAGGCGTGGAGCGGAGAGGGAAGGGGAAGGAGAGGAGAGGAGAGGAGAGGAGAGGAGAGGAGAGGAGAGGAGAGGAGAGAAGCAGAGAGGGAAGGGGAGAGGCGTGGAGCGGAGAGGGAATGGGAGAGGAGAGAGAGGAGAGGAGAGGAGAGGAGTGAAGCAGAGAGGGAAGGGGAGAGGCGTGGAGCGGAGAGGGAATGGGAGAGGAGAGAAGAGGAGAGAAGAGGAGAGGAGAGGAGAGGAGAGGAGAGGAGAGGAGAGGCTGTCAAAGAAGGATGTTGCACTTCCAACTGCTTTATAGTTCATCTGAGTGTAAACATTACTTCAAGATGGAGAGTGAGAAAAGGGGAGAGAAAGATGAAATGGAGAGAGTGAGCTAAGAGAGAGTTAGTGAGATGAATATGCTGACTTGCGGACAGAGTTGTGACAAGGTTTGACCAGATTACTGTCAGACAACAGGAGATGAGTTGGCTGTTTTATGGTGTTCTAAAGCCAAATGTGTCTGGTAGAGATTGAACTGACCATGCATGCGCACATGTGTGTGTGTCTGCGTGTGTGTGAGAGAATGTGTGTGTCTGTGTGTCTCTCTCAATTCAATTCAATTCAATTCAATTCAAGGGCTTTATTGGCATGGGAAACATGTGTTAACATTGCCAAAGCTAGTGAGGTAGACAACATACAAAGTGAATATATAAAGTGAAAAACAACAAAAATTAACAGTAAACATTACACATACAGAAGTTTCAAAACAGTAAAGACATTACAAATGTCATATATATATATATATATATATATATATATATATATACAATGTACAAATAGTTAAAGGACACAAGATAAAATAAATAAGCATAACTATGGGTTGTATTTACAATGGTGTTTGTTCTTCACTGGTTGCCCTTTTCTCGTGGCAACAGGTCACAAATCTTGCTGCTGTGATGGCACACTGTGGAATTTCACCCAGTAGATATGGGAGTTTTTCAAAATTGGATTTGTTTTCGAATTCTTTGTGGATCTGTGTAATCTGAGGGAAATATGTCTCTCTAATATGGTCATACATTGGGCAGGAGGTTAGGAAGTGCAGCTCAGTTTCCACCTCGTTTTTTGGGCAGTGAGCACATAGCCTGTCTTCTCTTGAGAGCCATGTCTGCCTACGGCGGCCTTTCTCAATAGCAAGGCTATGCTCACTGAGTCTGTACATAGTCAAAGCTTTCCTTAATTTTGGGTCAGTCACAGTGGTCAGGTATTCTGCCGCTGTGTACTCTCTGTGTAGGGCCAGATAGCATTCTAGTTTGCTCTGTTTTTTTGTTAATTCTTTCCAATGTGTTAAGTAATTATCTTTTTGTTTTCTCATGATTTGGTTGGGTCTAATTGTGCTGTTGTCCTGGGGCTCTGTAGGGTGTGTTTGTGTTTGTGAACAGAGCCCCAGGACCAGCTTGCTTAGGGGACTCCAGGTTCATCTCTCTGTAGGTAATGGCTTTGTTATGGAAGGTTTGTGAATCGCTTCCTTTTAGGTGGTTGTAGAATTTAACGGCTCTTTTCTGGATTTTGATAATTAGTGGGTATCGGCCTAATTCTGCTCTGCATGCATTATTTGGTGTTTTACGTTGTACACGGAGGATATTTTTGCAGAATTCTGCGTGCAGAGTCTCAATTTGGTGTTTGTCCCATTTTGTGAAGTCTTGGTTGGTGAGCGGACCCCAGACCTCACAACCATAAAGGGCAATGGGCTCTATGATTGATTCAAGTATTTTTAGCCAAATCCTAATTGATATGTTGAAATTTATGTTTCTTTTGATGGCATAGAATGCCCTTCTTGCCTTGTCTCTCAGATCGTTCACAGCTTTGTGGAAGTTACCTGTGGCGCTGATGTTTAGGCCAAGGTATGTATAGTTTTTTGTGTGCTCTAGGGCAACAGTGTCGAGATGGAATTTGTATTTGTGGTCCTGGTGACTGGACCTTTTTTGGAACATCATTATTTTGGTCTTACTGAGATTTACTGTCAGGGCCCAGGTCTGACAGAATCTGTGCATAAGATCTAGGTGCTGCTGTAGGCCCTCCTTGGTTGGTGACAGAAGCACCAGATCATCAGCAAACAGCAGACATTTGACTTCGGATTCTAGCAGGGGGAGGCCGGGTGCTGCAGACTTTTCTAGTGCCCGCGCCAATTCGTTGATATAAATGTTGAAGAGGGTGGGGCTTAAGCTGCATCCCTGTCTAACCCCACAACCCTGTGTGAAGAAATGTGTGTGTTTTTTGCCAATTTTAACCGCACACTTGTTGTTGCACACTTGTTGTTTGTGTACATGGATTTTATAATGTCATATGTTTTACCCCCAACACCACTTTCCATCATACTGTACTGCATTAGTATGCAGTACAGTATGTTTATTTGGTCTCTCCCTCTCTGCATTAGTATGCAGTACAGTATGTTTATTTGGTCTCTTCCTCTCTGCATTAGTATGCAGTACAGTATGTTTATTTGGTCTCTTCCTCTCTGCATTAGTATGCAGTACAGTATGTTTATTTGGTCTCTCCCTCTCTGCATTAGTATGCAGTACAGTATGTTTATTTGGTCTCTTCCTCTCTGCATTAGTATGCAGTACAGTATGTTTATTTGGTCTCTCCCTCTCTGCATTAGTATGCAGTACAGTATGTTTATTTGGTCTCTCCCTCTCTGCATTAGTATGCAGTACAGTATGTTTATTTGGTCTCTTCCTCTCTGCATTAGTATGCAGTACAGTATGTTTATTTGGTCTCTTCCTCTCTGCATTAGTATGCAGTACAGTATGTTTATTTGGTCTCTCCCTCTCTGCATTAGTATGCAGTACAGTATGTTTATTTGGTCTCTCCCTCTCTGCATTAGTATGCAGTACAGTATGTTTATTTGGTCTCTCCCTCTCTGCATTAGTATGCAGTACAGTATGTTTATTTGGTCTCTCCCTCTCTGCATTAGTATGCAGTACAGTGTTTATTTGGTCTCTTCCTCTCTGCATTAGTATGCAGTACAGTGTTTATTTGGTCTCTTCCTCTCTGCATTAGTATGCAGTACAGTATGTTTATTTGGTCTGCATTAGTGTTTATTTGGTCTCTCTCTGCATTAGTATGCAGTACAGTATGTTTATTTGGTCTCTTCCTCTCTGCATTAGTATGCAGTACAGTATGTTTATTTGGTCTCTCCCTCTCTGCATTAGTATGCAGTACAGTATGTTTATTTGGTCTCTCCTCTCTGCATTAGTATGCAGTACAGTATGTTTATTTGGTCTCTCCCTCTCTGCATTAGTATGCAGTACAGTATGTTTATTTGGTCTCTCCTCTCTGCATTAGTATGCAGTACAGTATGTTTATTTGGTCTCTCCCTCTCTGCATTAGTATGCAGTACAGTATGTTTATTTGGTCTCTCCCTCTCTGCATTAGTATGCAGTACAGTATGTTTATTTGGTCTCTTCCTCTCTGCATTAGTATGCAGTACAGTATGTTTATTTGGTCTCTCCCTCTCTGCATTAGTATGCAGTACAGTATGTTTATTTGGTCTCTTCCTCTCTGCATTAGTATGCAGTACAGTATGTTTATTTGGTCTCTTCCTCTCTGCATTAGTATGCAGTACAGTATGTTTATTTGGTCTCTCCCTCTCTGCATTAGTATGCAGTACAGTATGTTTATTTGGTATCTCCCTCTCTGCATTAGTATGCAGTACAGTATGTTTATTTGGTCTCTCCTCTCTGCATTAGTATGCAGTACAGTATGTTTATTTGGTCTCTCCTCTCTGCATTAGTATGCAGTACAGTATGTTTATTTGGTCTCTCCTCTCTGCATTAGTATGCAGTACAGTATGTTTATTTGGTCTCTCCCTCTCTGCATTAGTATGCAGTACAGTATGTTTATTTGGTCTCTTCCTCTCTGCATTAGTATGCAGTACAGTATGTTTATTTGGTCTCTCCCTCTCTGCATTAGTATGCAGTACAGTATGTTTATTTGGTCTCTCCCTCTCTGCATTAGTATGCAGTACAGTATGTTTATTTGGTCTCTCCCTCTCTGCATTAGTATGCAGTACAGTGTTTATTTGGTCTCTTCCTCTCTGCATTAGTATGCAGTACAGTATGTTTATTTGGTCTCTTCCTCTCTGCATTAGTATGCAGTACAGTATGTTTATTTGGTCTCTTCCTCTCTGCATTAGTATGCAGTACAGTATGTTTATTTGGTCTCTTCCTCTCTGCATTAGTATGCAGTACAGTATGTTTATTTGGTCTCTCCCTCTCTGCATTAGTATGCAGTACAGTATGTTTATTTGGTCTCTCCCTCTCTGCATTAGTATGCAGTACAGTATGTTTATTTGGTCTCTTCCTCTCTGCATTAGTGTTTATTTGGTCTCTTCCTCTCTGCATTAGTATGCAGTACAGTATGTTTATTTGGTCTCTCCCTCTCTGCATTAGTATGCAGTACAGTATTTTATTTGGTCTCTCCCTCTCTGCATTAGTATGCAGTACAGTATGTTTATTTGGTCTCTCCTCTCTGCATTAGTATGCAGTACAGTATGTTTATTTGGTCTCTTCCTCTCTGCATTAGTATGCAGTACAGTATGTTTATTTGGTCTCTCCCTCTCTGCATTAGTATGCAGTACAGTATGTTTATTTGGTCTCTCCCTCTCTGCATTAGTATGCAGTACAGCAGTATGTTTATTTGGTCTCTCCCTCTCTGCATTAGTATGCAGTACAGTATGTTTATTTGGTATCTCCCTCTCTGCATTAGTATGCAGTACAGTATGTTTATTTGGTCTCTCCCTCTCTGCATTAGTATGCAGTACAGTATGTTTATTTGGTCTCTCCCTCTCTGCATTAGTATGCAGTACAGTATGTTTATTTGGTCTCTTCCTCTCTGCATTAGTATGCAGTACAGTATGTTTATTTGGTCTCTTCCTCTCTGCATTAGTATGCAGTACAGTATGTTTATTTGGTCTCTCCCTCTCTGCATTAGTATGCAGTACAGTATGTTTATTTGGTCTCTCCCTCTCTGCATTAGTATGCAGTACAGTATGTTTATTTGGTCTCTTCCTCTCTGCATTAGTATGCAGTACAGTATGTTTATTTGGTCTCTTCCTCTCTGCATTAGTATGCAGTACAGTATGTTTATTTGGTCTCTCCCTCTCTGCATTAGTATGCAGTACAGTATGTTTATTTGGTCTCTCCCTCTCTGCATTAGTATGCAGTACAGTATGTTTATTTGGTCTCTTCCTCTCTGCATTAGTATGCAGTACAGTGTTTATTTGGTCTCTCCCTCTCTGCATTAGTATGCAGTACAGTATGTTTATTTGGTCTCTTCCTCTCTGCATTAGTATGCAGTACAGTATGTATTTGGTATTTGGTCTCTCCCTCTGCATTAGTACAGTATGTTTATTTGGTCTCTCCCTCTCTGCATTAGTATGCAGTACAGTATGTTTATTTGGTCTCTCCTCTCTGCATTAGTATGCAGTACAGTATGTTTATTTGGTCTCTCCCTCTCTGCATTAGTATGCAGTACAGTATGTTTATTTGGTCTCTCCCTCTCTGCATTAGTATGCAGTACAGTATGTTTATTTGGTCTCTTCCTCTCTGCATTAGTATGCAGTACAGTATGTTTATTTGGTATGCAGTACTCTCTCCTCTCTGCATTAGTATGCAGTACAGTATGTTTATTTGGTCTCTCCCCTCTGCATTAGTATGCAGTACAGTATGTTTATTTGGTCTCTTCCTCTCTGCATTAGTATGCAGTACAGTATGTTTATTTGGTCTCTCCCTCTCTGCATTAGTATGCAGTACAGTATGTTTATTTGGTCTCTCCCTCTCTGCATTAGTATGCAGTACAGTATGTTTATTTGGTCTCTCCCTCTCTGCATTAGTATGCAGTACAGTATGTTTATTTGGTCTCTTCCTCTCTGCATTAGTATGCAGTACAGTATGTTTATTTGGTCTCTCCCTCTCTGCATTAGTATGCAGTACAGTATGTTTATTTGGTCTCTTCCTCTCTGCATTAGTATGCAGTACAGTATGTTTATTTGGTCTCTTCCTCTCTGCATTAGTATGCAGTACAGTATGTTTATTTGGTCTCTTCCTCTCTGCATTAGTATGCAGTACAGTATGTTTATTTGGTCTCTCCCTCTCTGCATTAGTATGCAGTACAGTATGTTTATTTGGTCTCTTCCTCTCTGCATTAGTATGCAGTACAGTGTTTATTTGGTCTCTTCCTCTCTGCATTAGTATGCAGTACAGTATGTTTATTTGGTCTCTTCCTCTCTGCATTAGTATGCAGTACAGTATTTTATTTGGTCTCTTCCTCTCTGCATTAGTATGCAGTACAGTATGTTTATTTGGTCTCTTCCTCTCTGCATTAGTATGCAGTACAGTGTTTATTTGGTCTCTCCCTCTCTGCATTAGTATGCAGTACAGTATGTTTATTTGGTCTCTTCCTCTCTGCATTAGTATGCAGTACAGTATGTTTATTTGGTCTCTTCCTCTCTGCATTAGTATGCAGTACAGTATGTTTATTTGGTCTCTCCCTCTCTGCATTAGTATGCAGTACAGTATGTTTATTTGGTCTCTCCCTCTCTGCATTAGTATGCAGTACAGTATGTTTATTTGGTCTCTCCCTCTCTGCATTAGTATGCAGTACAGTATGTTTATTTGGTCTCTCCCTCTCTGCATTAGTATGCAGTACAGTATGTTTATTTGGTCTCTTCCTCTCTGCATTAGTATGCAGTACAGTATGTTTATTTGGTCTCTCCCTCTCTGCATTAGTATGCAGTACAGTATGTTTATTTGGTCTCTTCCTCTCTGCATTAGTATGCAGTACAGTATGTTTATTTGGTCTCTCCTCTTTGCATTAGTTGGTACAGTATGTTTATTTGGTCTCTCCTCTCTGCATTAGTATGCAGTACAGTATGTTTATTTGGTCTCTTCCTCTCTGCATTAGTATGCAGTACAGTATGTTTATTTGGTCTCTCCCTCTCTGCATTAGTATGCAGTACAGTATGTTTATTTGGTCTCTTCCTCTCTGCATTAGTATGCAGTACAGTATGTTTATTTGGTCTCTCCCTCTGCTGCATTAGTATTTGGTCTCTCCCTCTCTGCATTAGTATGCAGTACAGTATGTTTATTTGGTCTCTCCCTCTCTGCATTAGTTTATTTGGTCTCTCCCTCTCTGCATTAGTATGCAGTACAGTATGTTTATTTGGTCTCTCCCTCTCTGCATTAGTATGCAGTACAGTATGTTTATTTGGTCTCTCCCTCTCTGCATTAGTATGCAGTACAGTATGTTTATTTGGTCTCTCCTCTCTGCATTAGTATGCAGTACAGTATTTTATTTGGTCTCTTCCTCTCTGCATTAGTATGCAGTACAGTATGTTTATTTGGTCTCTCCCTCTCTGCATTAGTATGCAGTACAGTATGTTTATTTGGTCTCTCCTCTCTGCATTAGTATGCAGTACAGTATGTTTATTTGGTCTCTCCTCTCTGCATTAGTATGCAGTACAGTATGTTTATTTGGTCTCTCCTCTCTGCATTAGTATGCAGTACAGTATTTTATTTGGTCTCTCCCTCTCTGCATTAGTATGCAGTACAGTATGTTTATTTGGTCTCTCCCTCTCTGCATTAGTATGCAGTACAGTATGTTTATTTGGTCTCTTCCTCTCTGCATTAGTATGCAGTACAGTATTTTATTTGGTCTCTCCCTCTCTGCATTAGTATGCAGTACAGTATTTTTATTTGGTCTCTCCCTCTCTGCATTAGTATGCAGTACAGTATGTTTATTTGGTCTCTCCCTCTCTGCATTAGTATGCAGTACAGTATGTTTATTTGGTCTCTTCCTCTCTGCATTAGTATGCAGTACAGTATGTTTATTTGGTCTCTCCCTCTCTGCATTAGTATGCAGTACAGTATGTTTATTTGGTCTCTCCTCTCTGCATTAGTATGCAGTACAGTATGTTTATTTGGTCTCTTCCTCTCTGCATTAGTATGCAGTACAGTATGTTTATTTGGTCTCTCCCTCTCTGCATTAGTATGCAGTACAGTATGTTTATTTGGTCTCTCCCTCTCTGCATTAGTATGCAGTACAGTATGTTTATTTGGTCTCTACAGTATGTTTATTTGGTCCTCTCTGCATTAGTATGCAGTACAGTATGTTTATTTGGTCTCTTCCTCTCTGCATTAGTATGCAGTACAGTATGTTTATTTGGTCTCTCCCTCTCTGCATTAGTATGCAGTACAGTATGTTTATTTGGTCTCTCCTCTCTGCATTAGTATGCAGTACAGTATGTTTATTTGGTCTCTTCCTCTCTGCATTAGTATGCAGTACAGTATGTTTATTTGGTCTCTCCCTCTCTGCATTAGTATGCAGTACAGTATGTTTATTTGGTCTCTCCCTCTCTGCATTAGTATGCAGTACAGTATGTTTATTTGGTCTCTCCTCTCTGCATTAGTATGCAGTACAGTATGTTTATTTGGTCTCTCCCTCTCTGCATTAGTATGCAGTACAGTATGTTTATTTGGTCTCTCCCTCTCTGCATTAGTATGCAGTACAGTATGTTTATTTGGTCTCTCCCTCTCTGCATTAGTATGCAGTACAGTATGTTTATTTGGTCTCTTCCTCTCTGCATTAGTATGCAGTACAGTATGTTTATTTGGTCTCTTCCTCTCTGCATTAGTATGCAGTACAGTATGTTTATTTGGTCTCTCCTCTCTGCATTAGTATGCAGTACAGTATGTTTATTTGGTCTCTCCTCTCTGCATTAGTATGCAGTACAGTATGTTTATTTGGTCTCTCCCTCTCTGCATTAGTATGCAGTACAGTATGTTTATTTGGTCTCTTCCTCTCTGCATTAGTATGCAGTACAGTATGTTTATTTGGTCTCTTCCTCTCTGCATTAGTATGCAGTACAGTATGTTTATTTGGTCTCTTCCTCTCTGCATTAGTATGCAGTACAGTATGTTTATTTGGTCTCTCCCTCTCTGCATTAGTATGCAGTACAGTATGTTTATTTGGTCTCTCCCTCTCTGCATTAGTATGCAGTACAGTATGTTTATTTGGTCTCTCCCTCTCTGCATTAGTATGCAGTACAGTATGTTTATTTGGTCTCTTCCTCTCTGCATTAGTATGCAGTACAGTATGTTTATTTGGTCTCTCCTCTCTGCATTAGTATGCAGTACAGTATGTTTATTTGGTCTCTCCTCTCTGCATTAGTATGCAGTACAGTATGTTTATTTGGTCTCTCCTCTCTGCATTAGTATGCAGTACAGTATGTTTATTTGGTCTCTCCCTCTCTGCATTAGTATGCAGTACAGTATGTTTATTTGGTCTCTTCCTCTCTGCATTAGTATGCAGTACAGTGTTTATTTGGTCTCTCCCTCTCTGCATTAGTATGCAGTACAGTATGTTTATTTGGTCTCTTCCTCTCTGCATTAGTATGCAGTACAGTATGTTTATTTGGTCTCTCCCTCTCTGCATTAGTATGCAGTACAGTATGTTTATTTGGTCTCTTCCTCTCTGCATTAGTATGCAGTACAGTGTTTATTTGGTCTCTTCCTCTCTGCATTAGTATGCAGTACAGTGTTTATTTGGTCTCTCCCTCTCTGCATTAGTATGCAGTACAGTATGTTTATTTGGTCTCTTCCTCTCTGCATTAGTATGCAGTACAGTATGTTTATTTGGTCTCTCCCTCTCTGCATTAGTATGCAGTACAGTATGTTTATTTGGTCTCTTCCTCTCTGCATTAGTATGCAGTACAGTATGTTTATTTGGTCTCTCCCTCTCTGCATTAGTATGCAGTACAGTATGTTTATTTGGTCTCTCCCTCTCTGCATTAGTATGCAGTACAGTATGTTTATTTGGTCTCTTCCTCTCTGCATTAGTATGCAGTACAGTATGTTTATTTGGTCTCTTCCTCTCTGCATTAGTATGCAGTACAGTATGTTTATTTGGTCTCTTCCTCTCTGCATTAGTATGCAGTACAGTATGTTTATTTGGTCTCTTCCTCTCTGCATTAGTATGCAGTACAGTATGTTTATTTGGTCTCTTCCTCTCTGCATTAGTATGCAGTACAGTATGTTTATTTGGTCTCTCCCTCTCTGCATTAGTATGCAGTACAGTATGTTTATTTGGTCTCTGCAGTACAGTATGTTTATTTGGTCCTCCTCTGCATTAGTATGCAGTACAGTATGTTTATTTGGTCTCTCCTCTCTGCATTAGTATGCAGTACAGTATGTTTATTTGGTCTCTCCCTCTCTGCATTAGTATGCAGTACAGTATGTTTATTTGGTCTCTTCCTCTCTGCATTAGTATGCAGTACAGTATGTTTATTTGGTCTCTCCCTCTCTGCATTAGTATGCAGTACAGTATGTTTATTTGGTCTCTTCCTCTCTGCATTAGTATGCAGTACAGTATGTTTATTTGGTCTCTTCCTCTCTGCATTAGTATGCAGTACAGTATGTTTATTTGGTCTCTCCCTCTCTGCATTAGTATGCAGTACAGTATGTTTATTTGGTCTCTCCCTCTCTGCATTAGTATGCAGTACAGTATGTTTATTTGGTCTCTCCCTCTCTGCATTAGTATGCAGTACAGTATGTTTATTTGGTCTCTCCCTCTCTGCATTAGTATGCAGTACAGTATGTTTATTTGGTCTCTCCCTCTCTGCATTAGTATGCAGTACAGTATGTTTATTTGGTCTCTCCCTCTCTGCATTAGTATGCAGTACAGTATGTTTATTTGGTCTCTCCCTCTCTGCATTAGTATGCAGTACAGTATGTTTATTTGGTCTCTCCTCTCTGCATTAGTATGCAGTACAGTATGTTTATTTGGTCTCTCCCTCTCTGCATTAGTATGCAGTACAGTATGTTTATTTGGTCTCTCCCTCTCTGCATTAGTATGCAGTACAGTATGTTTATTTGGTCTCTCCCTCTCTGCATTAGTATGCAGTACAGTATGTTTATTTGGTCTCTCCTCTCTGCATTAGTATGCAGTACAGTATGTTTATTTGGTCTCTCCCTCAGTCTGCATTAGTATGCAGTACAGTATGTTTATTTGGTCTCTTCCTCTCTGCATTAGTATGCAGTACAGTATGTTTATTTGGTCTCTCCCTCTCTGCATTAGTATGCAGTACAGTATGTTTATTTGGTCTCTCCCTCTCTGCATTAGTATGCAGTACAGTATGTTTATTTGGTCTCTCCCTCTCTGCATTAGTATATGCAGTATGTTTATTTGGTCTCTCCCTCTCTGCATTAGTATGCAGTACAGTGTTTATTTGGTCTCTCCCTCTCTGCATTAGTATGCAGTACAGTATGTTTATTTGGTCTCTCCTCTCTGCATTAGTATGCAGTACAGTATGTTTATTTGGTCTCTCCCTCTCTGCATTAGTATGCAGTACAGTATGTTTATTTGGTCTCCTCTCTGCATTAGTATGCAGTACAGTATGTTTATTTGGTCTCTCCCTCTCTGCATTAGTATGCAGTACAGTATGTTTATTTGGTCTCTCCCTCTCTGCATTAGTATGCAGTACAGTATGTTTATTTGGTCTCTCCTCTCTGCATTAGTATGCAGTACAGTATGTTTATTTGGTCTCTCCCTCTCTGCATTAGTATGCAGTACAGTATGTTTATTTGGTCTCTCCCTCTCTGCATTAGTATGCAGTACAGTATGTTTATTTGGTCTCTCCTCTCTGCATTAGTATGCAGTACAGTATGTTTATTTGGTCTCTTCCTCTCTGCATTAGTATGCAGTACAGTATGTTTATTTGGTCTCTCCCTCTCTGCATTAGTATGCAGTACAGTATGTTTATTTGGTCTCTCCCTCTCTGCATTAGTATGCAGTACAGTATGTTTATTTGGTCTCTCCTCTCTGCATTAGTATGCAGTACAGTATGTTTATTTGGTCTCTCCTCTCTGCATTAGTATGCAGTACAGTATGTTTATTTGGTCTCTCCCTCTCTGCATTAGTATGCAGTACAGTATGTTTATTTGGTCTCTTCCTCTCTGCATTAGTATGCAGTACAGTATGTTTATTTGGTCTCTTCCTCTCTGCATTAGTATGCAGTACAGTATGTTTATTTGGTCTCTCCCTCTCTGCATTAGTATGCAGTACAGTATGTTTATTTGGTCTCAGTATGTTTATTTGGTCTCTTCCTCTCTGCATTAGTATGCAGTACAGTATGTTTATTTGGTCTCTCCTCTCTGCATTAGTATGCAGTACAGTATGTTTATTTGGTCTCTCCCTCTCTGCATTAGTATGCAGTACAGTATGTTTATTTGGTCTCTCCTCTCTGCATTAGTATGCAGTACAGTATGTTTATTTGGTCTCTCCTCTCTGCATTAGTATGCAGTACAGTATGTTTATTTGGTCTCTCCCTCTCTGCATTAGTATGCAGTACAGTATGTTTATTTGGTCTCTCCCTCTCTGCATTAGTATGCAGTACAGTATGTTTATTTGGTCTCTTCCTCTCTGCATTAGTATGCAGTACAGTATGTTTATTTGGTCTCTCCCTCTCTGCATTAGTATGCAGTACAGTATTTGGTCTCTTTTGCATTTTGCAGTCTCTTCCTCTCTGCATTAGTATGCAGTACAGTATGTTTATTTGGTCTCTTCCTCTCTGCATTAGTATGCAGTACAGTATGGTCTCTTCCTTTATTTGGTCTCTTCCTCTCTGCATTAGTATGCAGTACAGTATGTTTATTTGGTCTCTCCCTCTCTGCATTAGTATGCAGTACAGTATGTTTATTTGGTCTCTCCCTCTCTGCATTAGTATGCAGTACAGTATGTTTATTTGGTCTCTCCCTCTCTGCATTAGTATGCAGTACAGTATGTTTATTTGGTCTCTCCCTCTCTGCATTAGTATGCAGTACAGTATGTTTATTTGGTCTCTCCCTCTCTGCATTAGTATGCAGTACAGTATGTTTATTTGGTCTCTTCCTCTCTGCATTAGTATGCAGTACAGTATGTTTATTTGGTCTCTCCCTCTCTGCATTAGTATGCAGTACAGTATGTTTATTTGGTCTCTCCCTCTCTGCATTAGTATGCAGTACAGTGTTTATTTGGTCTCTCCCTCTCTGCATTAGTATGCAGTACAGTATGTTTATTTGGTCTCTCCCTCTCTGCATTAGTATGCAGTACAGTATGTTTATTTGGTCTCTCCCTCTCTGCATTAGTATGCAGTACAGTGTTTATTTGGTCTCTCCCTCTCTGCATTAGTATGCAGTACAGTGTTTATTTGGTCTCTCCCTCTCTGCATTAGTATGCAGTACAGTGTTTATTTGGTCTCTCCCTCTCTGCATTAGTATGCAGTACAGTGTTTATTTGGTCTCTCCCTCTCTATTTGTCTTGTTGTCTCTATTGTATCTATTAGCTCACAATCTCTCCATCCCATCTTTCTTTCTCTCTTTCTCAATCAATTAAATTCAAGGGG
This sequence comes from Oncorhynchus keta, assembly GCF_023373465.1. Taxonomy (NCBI): domain Eukaryota; kingdom Metazoa; phylum Chordata; class Actinopteri; order Salmoniformes; family Salmonidae; genus Oncorhynchus; species Oncorhynchus keta. The sequence continues at coordinate 34,937,564 of NC_068441.1, forward strand.
CTTTATTGGCATGGGAAACATATGTTATTAACATTGCCAAAGCAAGTGAGGTAGATAATATACAACACTGAAATAAACAATAAAAATTAACAGTAAACGTTACATGTACGGAAGTTTCAAAAGAATAAAGACATTACAAATGTCATATTATTTATATATACAGTGTTGTAACGATGTACAAATGGTTAAAGTACTAAAGGGAAAATAAATAAGCATAAATATGGGTTGTATTTACAATGGTGTTTGTTCTTCACTGGTTGACCTTTTCTTGTGGCAACAGGTCACATCTTGCTGCTATGATGGCACACTGGTATTTCATCCAGTAGATATGGGAGTTTATCAAAATTGGATTTGTTTTCAAATTATTTGTGGGTCTGTGTAATCTGAGGGAAATATGTCTCTAATATGGTCATACATTTGGTAGGAAGTTAGGAAGTACAGCTCAGTTTCCACCTCATTTTGTGGGCAGTGTGCACATAGCCTGTCTTCTCTTGAGAGCCATGTCTGCCTACGGCGGCCTTTCTCAATAGCAAGGCTATGCTCACTGAGTCTGTACATAGTCAAAGCTTTCCTTAAGTTTTGGTCAGTCACAGTGGTCAGTTATTCTGCCACTGTGTACTCTCTGTTCAGGGCCAAATAGCATTCAAATTTGCTCTGTATTTTTGTTAATTCTTTCCAATGTGTCAAGCTTTTTGTTTTCTCATGATTTGGTTAGGTCTAGTTGTGTTGCTGTCCCAGGACCAGCTTGCTTGGGGGACTCTTTTCCAGGTTAATCTCTCTGTAGGTGAGATTATGTAAAGTTTGGGAATAGCTTCCTTTTAGGTGGTTGTAGGATTTAACAGCTCTTTTTTGGATTTTGATAATTAGCGGGTATCGGCCTAATTCTGCTCTGGATGCATTATTTGGTGTTCTACTTTGTACACAGAGGATATTTTTTGCAGAATTCTGCATGCAGAGTCTCAATTTGGTGTTTGTCCCATTTTGTGATTTCTTGGTTGGTGAGCGGACCGCAGACCTCACAACCAATCAATCACCATCTCCTCCCTTTTCTATTCCATGTCTCTATCTCTGTCTGTGTGTGTGTGTGTGGTGTATAGTGAACCTACCTCAGCTTCTGGTGTGTGTCTTTCAATGTGTGTTTGTGTAGTGTGTGTGTCGGTGTCTGTGTGTGTTCATGTGTGTGAGGGGACCCCCATGAACAGGACACACAAACAGACACACACACACCCTCAACCCCCACACACACACACGCATATACCCCTCATCCCCCCACACACAGACACACACACACCCCTCAACCCCCCACACACACACACATATACCCCTCATCCCCCCACACACAGACACACGCACCCCTCCACTCAATATCACCTGTCACTTTTGTCTCCCTCTCTATCTCTGTGCCATCCCCCTATCCAACCCTCCACCCCTTCCCCTCCCCCTATCCACCTCTCCACCCCTCCACCCCTCCAACCATCCCCCTATCCAACCCTCCACCCCTTCCCTATCCACCCCTCCCCTATCCACCTCTCCACCCCTCCACCCCTCCACCCCTCCAACCATCCCCCTATCCAACCCTCCACCCCTTCCCCTATCCACCCCTCCCCCTATCCACCTCTCCACCCCTCCACCCCTCTAACCATCCCCTATCCAACCCCCCACCCCTTCCCCTATCCACCCCTCCCCTATCCAACCCTCCACCCCTCCCCCTATCCACCCCTCCCCTATCCAACCCTCCACCCCTTCCCCTATCCACCCCTCCCCCTATCCAACCCTCCACCCCTTCCCCTATCCACCCCTCCCCCTATCCACCTCTCCACCCCTCCACCCCTCCAACCATCCCCCTATCCAACCCTCCACCCCTTCCCCTATCCACCCCTCCCCCTATCCAACCCTCCACCCCTTCCCCTATCCACCCTTCCCCCTATCCACCTCTCCACCCCTCCACCCCTCCAACCACCCCCTATCCACGTGTCCCTGGCCTTGTTATGGTGCAGAGCACGTCCCCCTTCACTCTGAACTCTGGTTCGTTGACTTCTCTACTATGCGATGTGAGTTTGGTTATGGTGGTCTGTTATGTGTTGTGGGTGGAGGGTATCCTGTTCCCGCCTCTCTCTTTACCCACACCATAACACTGTGTCATCTGACACATCTGCTGTGAGTGAAATCTATTGGCTCGCTTTAGTTTGAGATACAGCAATCAGCCTTTCATGCATTTTAAACTGAATGTTTATTTATTCACCAGGGAAGGAAGCTGTATATATGTGTATATTTTCAGTAATACGTCCAGTAATGAACGTAGCTGAATCTCTTCTTCGAAACGAATCCGTCCTTTGCCCCTTCACATGCACACACAGTCAGGTGCACACACAGACACACGCACACACACGCCTGTTTGCACATTCCTGTGGTGACAGACAGTCTTTCGGGGAGTGAAGTGGTGACATCCAGCTTACTGAGGCTTGATTAATAGTGGAGGAGAGGAGAGACAAACATGGGGAAGATAGAGCGAAGGGAGAGAAAAACAGCAACATTTAGTCACCCCCCCTTTCCTCTCGTCCTCCCTGAATCCTCTCCTCCACACCCACTCAGTCCCTTCTATCTTCCTTTCCTCTCGTCCTCCCTGAATCCTCTCCTCCACCTCCACACCCACTCAGTCCCTTCTATCTTCCTTTCCTCTCGTCCTCCCTGAATCCTCTCCTCCACCTCCACACCCACTCAGTCCCTTCTATCTTCCTTTCCTCTCGTCCTCCCTGAATCCTCTCCTCCACCTCCACACCCACTCAGTCCCTTCTATCTTCCTTTCCTCTCGTCCTCCCTGAATCCCCTCCTCCACCTCCACACCCACTCAGTCCCTTCTATCTTCCTTTCCTCTCGTCCTCCCTGAATCCTCTCCTCCACCTCCACACCCACTCAGTCCCTTCTATCTTCCTTTCCTCTCGTCCTCCCTGAATCCTCTCCTCCACCTCCACACCCACTCAGTCCCTTCTATCTTCCTTTCCTCTCGTCCTCCCTGAATCCTCTCCTCCACACCCACTCAGTCCCTTCTATCTTCCTTTCCTCTCGTCCTCCCTGAATCCTCTCCTCCACACCCACTCAGTCCCTTCTATCTTCCTTTCCTCTCGTCCTCCCTGAATCCTCTCCTCCACCTCCACACCCACTCAGTCCCTTCTATCTTCCTTTCCTCTCATCCTCCCTGAATCCTCTCCTCCACCTCCACACCCACTCAGTCCCTTCTATCTTCCTTTCCTCTCGTCCTCCCTGAATCCTCTCCTCCACCTCCACACCCACTCAGTCCCTTCTATCTTCCTTTCCTCTCGTCCTCCTGAATCCTCTCCTCCACCTCCCACCCACTCAGTCCCTTCTATCTTCCTTTCCTCTCGTCCTCCCTGAATCCTCTCCTCCACACCCACTCAGTCCCTTCTATCTTCCTTTCCTCTCGTCCTCCCTGAATCCTCTCCTCCACCTCCACACCCACTCAGTCCCTTCTATCTTCCTTTCCTCTCGTCCTCCCTGAATCCTCTCCTCCACCTCCACACCCACTCAGTCCCTTCTATCTTCCTTTCCTCTCGTCCTCCCTGAATCCTCTCCTCCACCTCCACACCCACTCAGTCCCTTCTATCTTCCTTTCCTCTCGTCCTCCCTGAATCCCCTCCTCCACCTCCACACCCACTCAGTCCCTTCTATCTTCCTTTCCTCTCGTCCTCCCTGAATCCTCTCCTCCACCTCCACACCCACTCAGTCCCTTCTATCTTCCTTTCCTCTCGTCCTCCCTGAATCCTCTCCTCCACCTCCACACCCACTCAGTCCCTTCTATCTTCCTTTCCTCTCGTCCTCCCTGAATCCTCTCCTCCACCTCCACACCCACTCAGTCCCTTCTATCTTCCTTTCCTCTCGTCCTCCCTGAATCCTCTCCTCCACCTCCCACCCACTCAGTCCCTTCTATCTTCCTTTCCTCTCGTCCTCCCATCCTCTCCTCCACACCCACTCAGTCCCTTCTATCTTCCTTTCCTCTCGTCCTCCCTGAATCCTCTCCTCCACCTCCACACCCACTCAGTCCCTTCTATCTTCCTTTCCTCTCGTCCTCCCTGAATCCTCTCCTCCACCTCCACACCCACTCAGTCCCTTCTATCTTCCTTTCCTCTCGTCCCCCTGAATCCTCTCCTCCACCTCCACACCCACTCAGTCCCTTCTATCTTCCTTTCCTCTCGTCCTCCCTGAATCCTCTCCTCCACACCCACTCAGTCCCTTCTATCTTCCTTTCCTCTCGTCCTCCCTGAATCCTCTCCTCCACACCCACTCAGTCCCTTCTATCTTCCTTTCCTCTCGTCCTCCCTGAATCCTCTCCTCCACCTCCACACCCACTCAGTCCCTTCTATCTTCCTTTCCTCCAGTTCCCTCTCCTCTGCTTGTTACTAGGCAGAGAGTGACATCAAACCTATGTAATGTCTATGTAATAACATGTGTGTAAAGTTTGGGGCCTGTCAGTCAGCAGCCTTAGCGGGACCTTTCTGACAGTCTGACAGTGACATTCACTGGGCCCAGAGGAAGAGAAGTGGAACCATACCCTTATTTCATCTATTTATCCCAATCTCTCTCTTTCTCTCTCTCTCTCCTCTTCTCCATCACCCCCTCCTTCTCCTTTCTCTCTTCTGCTGGCTTACTGTGATTGCGTGCCTGGTGCAGTAATCGCCTCAGAGGAGCTGCCATGGTGGGGACTAATGGGCTGGCTGACTGGGAGGGAGCCTTCTGACTGGATGCTAATCTGGCCTGCTAATGCTAACCCTTTGACTCTAATGAGAGGAAATAATTAAAGTTTAGTCATGACAAAAAATGAGAGGCCTGTGGCAGTGTGTGCATTTGGGAGTCTTGAAAAAAGATATTGCAGTGCTATGTAGGTCTCGAAGGGGAGAGGGTTAGTGGTAAGTCTAGTTTTTTGAGGGAGGGGTTGATCAGTCATGACATCTCTCATTCCCCTACGGCCCACAGTGAGGCTGAGGGAGAAAGAGGAGGAGAAAGAGGAGGAGAAAGAGAGGGAGAAAGAGAGGGAGAAAGAGAGGGAGAGCAGAAAATAGGAATAGAGGATAGAGGAAAAAAGGAGAGAGGGATAAAACGTCATACCGAGATACATGGAAAGATAAAGGGAGAGAGAGAAGGAGAATGAGTAGAGAGGGACATAGAGGGAGTGAGAGAGAGAGAAAGAGAGAGTGACAGAGCTATTAATAGGATGATAACTGTTGGCAGCGTGTCTCTCAGGACACGATGGTGCTTCCAAACATCTTCCCAGAAGACCTTTCAGTGCTGGGTCGTAGGGGGTCAACACAGCATCACTGCCAGATGACTTCCCTGTCCTGTCTCACCCTCTGTTCTGCCAAGCTAAATACTCTCTATCTTCCTCTATCTCTCTCTCTTGCTCTCTCTCTGTATTCATCTCTCCCTCCCTTTTCCCTCTCTCTTTCTCTCTCTGTTTCCCTCCCTCTCTTTCTGTCTGCTTTTTTATCCAGTTGTATCCAGTCCATCCTCCGTTAGTGTCGTGGGAAAGGCTGAGAGGAAAGGAGGCAGATTCAGCCGTTCCCAGTGTTTGAGGCCATGTCTGTCCATCTATGTACTGTAAATGTCAATCAGCTCCATAGAGACACATCACACTGCTCTGGCCTCATTTAGTAATGTCCCTGGTCTCATAGAGAAGGTTTCTCTGGTAAGATGAGAGAGAGGTGGGGATGGAGAGAGGCATTTGCATGAGTGCACACACACACACACACACACACACACACACAAGTTCTGGCCAGGGTAGTGCCAATCCAGTGCCGATCAGTGGGTGTGGGCTCTCCAAGGTGATGACTGTTGCTTGGCAACTACACCCTGCTCATTAATATGTAGATTTATACACATCCCTCTTTGGCACTTTTGGCAAACACACACACACACACCAAAGTATTGCATAAAAAGCCTTTGCTAAAGTATGTTTTCAGAAAGGCTGTAGACTTTGAACCAGGATGACCATTTAAGTTTCCATCTCCCTCAGTCTATGAGTTCATATTACAATGCATAGTAGTAGTACAGTAGTAGTAGTATTACAGTAGTAGTTTTACAGCAGTAGTGTTACAGTAGAAACAACACTAGTATTGCAGTAGTAGTATTACAACACTAGTATAGTAGTAGTAGTATTGCAACACGAGTATTACAGTAGTAGTATTACAGTAGTTTATATTACAACAGAAGTATTACAGTAGTATTACAGTAATATTTGTAGAGTAGCAGTATTTTAGTAGTGGTTTTACATTAGTATTACAGTAGTAGCATTACAACAGTAGTAGTATAGCAGTAGTAGTATTACAGTAGTAGTATAGCAGTAGTAATATTACAGTCAAAGTATTACAATAGAAGTATTTAGTGCTGAGCGATTAGTGCTTTTTGAGGTCGGTTCGGTTTTGGTTTGATTATTAAAAAATAATTGCAGTTTTCAGTTTTGGTTATGTTTTTAAACATGGAATCAAATGCACTATGCATTATGTGGGTTGAATGCTGTAACAACACAGTATAAAACAATTGATACATGTCCCATTATGGTACGGACTCTCCATTACTACGTAGAACTTATTAGCCATTTGTTGTTGTGTATATTACTTTATTACTTTATTATTTCATTCCAAGTAATCTCATCTCATCTCTATAGAGCAACTGCATATGCTGTCGAACAAAATCACTATTTTAGTAGTTCTTCATGTCACGCCTGCTCCCACTCCCCCACACCTGTCACCATCGTTATGCGCATCAACGCTTCATTAGTCTCACCTCTACTCCATAGCGTTTTTGATTTCCTTCCCTAGATCTGTCTATTCCATAGTTTCTTCCCTGTGTCAGCATTATTGTTGTCATCTTTACACAAATCCAGACAGCTGATATGCCGAAAGAGCTGCAAAATCTGGATCCCTACAAAGCAGCTGGGCTAGACAATCTGGACCCTTTCTTTCTAAAATGTTCCGCCGAAATTGTTGTAACCCCAATTACTAGCCTGTTCAACCTCTCTTTCGTATCGTCTGAGATCCCCAAAGATTGGAAAGCTGCCGCAGTCATCCCCCTCTTCAAAGGGGGAGACACTCTAGACCCAAATTGTTACAGACCTAAATCCATCCTGCCCTAACTTTCTAAAATCTTTGAAAGACAAGTTAACAAACAGATCACTGACCATTTTGATTCCTACCGTACCTTCTCCACTATGCAATCTGGTTTCCGAGCTGGTCATGCGAGCACCTCAGCCATGCTCGATATCATAAATGCCATCGATAAAAGACAGTACTGTGCAGCCGTCTTCATCGACCTGGCCAAGGCTTTCAACTCTGTCAATCACAGCATTCTTATCGGCAGACTCAACAGCCTTGGTTTCTCAATGACTGCCTCGTCTGGTTCACCAACTACTTCTCAGATAGAGTTCAGTGTGTCAAATCGGTGGGCCTGTTGTCTGGGCCTCTGGCAGTTTCTATGGGGGTGCCACAGGGTTCAATTCTCGGGCTGACACGTTGCTCTGTATATATCAATGATGTCTCTCTTGCTGCGGGTGATTCTCTGATACACCTCTACGCAGACGACACCATTCTGTATACATCTGGCTCCAAACGAGCTTCAATGCCATACACCACTTCCTTCCGTGGCCTCCAGCAGCTTTTAAATGCTAGTAAAACTAAATGCATGCTCTTCAACCGATCACTGTCGCACCCGCCCGCCCAACTAGCATTACTACTCTGGACGGTTCTGACTTAGAATATGTGGACAACTACAGTTACCTAGGTGTCTGGTTAGACTGTAAACTCTCCTTCCAGGCTCACATTAAGCATCTCCAATCCAAAATTAAATCTAGAATCAGCTTCCTATTTCTCAACAAAGCCTCCTTCACTCATGCTGCCAAACATACCCTCGTAAAACTGACTGTACTACCGATCCTTGACTTTGGCGATGTCATTTACAAAATTGTCTCCAACACTGTACTCAGCTAATTGGATGTAGTCTATCACAGTGCCATCCGTTGTGTCACCAAAGCCCCATATACTACCCACCACTGTGGCCTGTATGCTCTTGTTGGCTGGCCCTCACTACATATCCGTTGCCAAACCTACTGGCTCCAGGTCATCTATAAGTCTTTGCTAGGTAAAGCCCTGCCTTTGGCCGCCTTTCCTCCCAGTTCTCTGCTGCCAATGAATGGAACGAATCACAAAAATCACTGAAACTGGAGACTTATATCTCCCTCTCTAACTGTAAGAATCAGCTGTCAGAGCAGCTTACCGATCACTGTACCTGTAAATAGCTGTAAATTACCGATCACAGCCCATCTGTAAATAGCACACCTATCTACCTCATCCCCATATTGTTATTTTTTATTTATTTTTGCTCTTTTGCACCTCATTATCTCTATTTGCACATCATCATCTGCACATGTATTATTCCAGTGTTAATGCTAAATTGTAATTATTTCACCTCTATGGCCTATTTATTGCCTTACCTCCCTAATCTTACTACATTTGCACACACTGTACATATATTTTTCTACTGTGTTATTGACTGTACATTTGTTTATACCATGTGTAACTCTGTGTTGCTGTTTTTGTCGCACTGCTTTGCTTTATCTTGGCCAGGTCGCAGTTGTAAATGAGAACTTGTTCTCAACTAGCCTACCTGGTTAAATAAAGGTGTTCTCAACTAGCCTACCTGGTTAAATAAAGGTGAAATAGGATGCTGTCCGTTATTCATTACATGTTCACTCCCTGTACTTGCTTCTCGTCTCCCAGCGTCTGTCCTCACAGAATGCTGACACCATATTGGAAGCATCAGGGAGTATTTATTTCTATTTTTTGATTGGTGATGTTGGGCCTGGGTGCCGCGGCTGAAGGAACCGGGAATGCCTCAGCTGGCTTGTCAGGTTTCCACGCCTTAGCTGGCTCGAGAGGTTTCCTTGCATCTGTTGCCTCGGCAGGCTCCCATTCCACGTCATGCCTCAGCCGGCTCGTCGGGCTCCAAGGCCTCATCGAGCTCATCCCGCTCCCACTCTTCAGCCGGCTGGGGGGGTACTGTCATGCTTGCTCCCCCCCCTTTGGCACTCGAGGGCGCCAGGCTGCCCATCATTACACCCACCTGTCACCATTGTTATGCCCATCAGCGCTTCATTGGACTCACCTGTACTCCATGACACTTTTAATTGCCTCCCCTATATTGGTCTATTCCTCAGTTTCATCCCCGTGTCAGCATTATTGTTGTTATGTTTCCCTAAATGGCCAGACGTTTCATTAGATGTCCAGACGCTGTCCTTGTTTCGTTTCATGTCCGTTATTCATTAAATGTTCACACCCTGTCCTTGTTTCTTGTCTCCCAGCGTCTGTCCTCACACTTCAAAGTAAATAAGGCATTATTTTATGACTGTTGAGCTGTCAGTCACTAAGAACGTGTATTTTCAGGTAGAGATATCTCACAAAGCAACTGCTCTCTATCTCTCTCAATCGCGCGTTCTCTCTTCGTGTCTGTCCCACACCGACCAGACAAATTGGCATGTAATAGGCATGTATTGGATTATGGTCATTGTAGTTAATTACCAAGTTTTGGTTATTGTGGTGTAGTGTGGGTGCAGGGTATCCTGTTCCACCCTCTTTCACCAAAATATATTTTTTTACAAGGACATGTGTGTTTGTCATTGCCTAGAAAGCCGTATGTGTGTGTGTGTTTTTTGAAAACCTTCCCAATGTTCGATGTGATGTATGTCCCGTGCCTATGCCCAAGGCCAGAATTTCAAATAATCTATGCAGAATACCCTCTTAGAAAAATGGCTGTCCCCATAGGAGAATCCTTTTTGGTTCTAGGTAGAACCCTTTTTGGTTTTGGGGGTAGGGCTCTTTTGGGTTCCATGTAGAACCCTCTGTGTAAAATGTTCTACATGGAACTCAAAACGGTTCTACCTGGAACAAAAAAGGCTTCTTTAAAGGGTTCAGTCAAAGAATAATTTTAGATTCTAGATAGCACCTTTTTTTCATATGGTTAATGATATAACTTAGAGTAAATATGTAGCATGTGTCAGCTGTCAGTGTGTATGTAAATGTGTCTGTGTGTTTATGTCTGTACTGGGTGGTTCATAATCTCTACACATCCCCACACCCCCACGTGTCTGTATAGTATGTGTGAAGACACACATACTATACACTCCTCAAAATAGTTTTTATAGGTAAAATCAATGAGGCTGGAGATTTGTTATTGAACCTGTTCATTTATATCAGACCAGGAGAGGACATGGATAATAAGCCACCATAGACTATTGGATAATAAGCCACCATAGACTATTGGATAATAAGCCACCATAGACTATTGGATAATAAGCCACCATAGACTATTGGATAATAAGCCACCATAGACTATTGGATAATAAGCCACCATAGACTATTGGATAATAAGCCACCATAGACTATTGGATAATAAGCCACCATAGACTATTGGATAATAAGCCACCATAGACTATTGGATAATAAGCCACCATAGACTATTGGATAATAAGCCACCATAGACTATTGGATAATAAGCCACCATAGACTATTGGATAATAAGCCACCATAGACTATTGGATAATAAGCCACCATAGACTATTGGATAATAAGCCACCATAGACTATTGGATAATAAGCCACCATAGACTATTGGATAATAAGCCACCATAGACTATTGGATAATAAGCCACCATAGACTATTGGATAATAAGCCACCATAGACTATTGGATAATAAGCCACCATAGACTATTGGATAATAAGCCACCATAGACTATTGGATAATAAGCCACCATAGACTATTGGATAATAAGCCACCATAGACTATTGGATAATAAGCCACCATAGACTATTGGATAATAAGCCACCATAGACTATTGGATAATAAGCCACCATAGACTATTGAGACAAACCAGGTGTCAGTGATCGTGGTTTAGCCCCCATCTGAAGAGTGAAGAATGGAGCCTTTATACTCTCGCTACAGTCTACCACAGCCAGGTAGAGAGGAGAGTGGGAGGTGGAGGAGAGGAGGGGAAGACCATGGCAGCAAGTTTGCTGACACACCTTCAAGAGAAGGGGGTGGAGAGAGAGAGAGAGAGAGAGAGAGAGAGAGAGAGAGAGAGAGAGAGAGAGAGAGAGAGAGAGAGAGAGAGAGAGAGAGAGAGAGAGAGAGAGAGAGAGAGAGAGAGAGAGAGAGAGAGAGAGAGAGAGAGAGAGAGAGAGAGAGAGAGAGAACTAGAACTAGAACAATGGGCCTGTTCACAAAGCTCATGCTAAGTTTATTGACTTCAGGGCTTCTGCATGTGAACATGTGAAGGTGTAGGTGTGTGCGTGCAAGTGTGTGACTGTAAACTACTGGCGTAAGACTTCGTGTTCTACCGTGCATCCAGCTGTGATGGTGTATGGGTTTACACTATTCTAGCAGGAAACACTGACTACTACACTGAGCAGCATTTATATGTAGCTCAGATAGTTCCAACTTCTACATCTATATAAACTTTCTGACTCTGAAATAATCACAATTATCTCAACAGAAATGCTATTTGTGTGTGTGTGTGCGTGTGAGTACGTGAGTGTGTCTGTACGATTGCATGCATGTGATGTGTGTGTGTGTGGGTTCTAGCTCCTGTTTTCCAGGCTGCAGTATGTTTTCATTATAGAGTCTGTCATCACTTCACCCTTGACCTATTAGCCTCTCAGGTTCACTGGCCTGCAGGCCGGAGAAAGGGGTTGATCACACTGTTATGGTGTTGTATAGCTGTGCAATGTGAGTGATGTAATTGTGTTGCATCTATCAACTTGGAATGTTTCTCAGAAACAGGAACACAAGCCTATATAGCATCAGTTTATATCTAAGGTTATAACTACATACATAGAACTACAGCAGAGATTATATCTGGATTATAACTACATACATAGAACTACAGCAGAGATTATATCTAGGTTATAACTACATACATAGAACTACAGCAGAGTTTATATCTAGATTATAACTACATACATAGAACTACTGCAGAGTTTATATCTAGATTATAACTACATACATAAACTACAGCAGAGATTATATCTAGATTATAACTACATACATAGAACTACAGCAGAGTTTATATCTAGGTTATAACTACATACATAGAACTACAGCAGAGATTATATCTAGATTATAACTACATACATAAACTACAGCAGAGTTTATATCTAGATTATAACTACATACATAGAACTACAGCAGAGTTTATATCTAGATTATAACTACATACATAGAACTACAGCAGAGATTATATCTAGATTATAACTACATACATAGAACTACAGCAGAGATTATATCTAGATTATAACTACATACATAAACTACAGCAGAGTTTATATCTAGGTTATAACTACATACATAAACTACAGCAGAGATTATATCTAGATTATAACTACATACATAGAACTACTGCAGAGTTTATATCTAGATTATAACTACATACATAAACTACAGCAGAGTTTATATCTAGATTATAACTACATACATAGAACTACAGCAGAGATTATATCTAGATTATAACTACATACATAGAACTACAGCAGAGTTTATATCTAGATTATAACTACATACATAGAACTACAGCAGAGTTTATATCTAGATTATAACTACATACATAGAACTACAGCAGATATTATATCTAGATTATAACTACATACATAGAACTACAGCAGAGTTTATATCTAGATTATAACTACATACATAAACTACAGCAGAGTTTATATCTAGATTATAGATTATAACTACAGAGTTTATATCTAGATTATAATAGAACTACAGCAGAGTTTATATCTACAGCAGAGTTTATATCTAGATTATAACTACATACATAGAACTACAGCAGAGATTATATCTAGATTATAACTACATACATAGAACTACAGCAGAGATTATATCTAGATTATAACTACATACATAAACTACACTACAGCAGAGTTTAGAGTTTATATCTAGATTATATCTAGATTATAACTACATACATAGAACTACAGCAGAGTTTATATCTAGATTATAACTACATACATAGAACTACAGCAGAGTTTATATCTAGATTATAACTACATACATAGAACTACAGCAGAGTTTATATCTAGATTATAACTACATACATAGAACTACAGCAGAGTTTATATCTAGATTATAACTACATACATAAACTACAGCAGAGTTTATATCTAGATTATAACTACATACATAGAACTACAGCAGAGTTTATATCTAGATTATAACTACATACATAGAACTACAGCAGAGTTTATATCTAGATTATAACTACATACATAGAACTACAGCAGAGTTTATATCTAGATTATAACTACATACATAGAAACTAGATTATAACAGCAGAGATTATATCTAGATTATAACTACATACATAGAACTACAGCAGAGTTTATATCTAGATTATAACTACATACATAGAACTACAGCAGAGTTTATATCTAGATTATAACTACATACATAGAACTACAGCAGAGTTTATATCTAGATTATAACTACATACATAGAACTACAGCAGAGTTTATATCTAGATTATAACTACATACATAGAACTACAGCAGAGATTATATCTAGATTATAACTACATACATAGAACTACAGCAGAGTTTATATCTAGATTATAACTACATACATAGAACTACAGCAGAGAGATTATTATATCTACAGCAGAGATTATAACTACATACATAGAACTACAGCAGAGTTTATATCTAGATTATAACTACATACATAGAACTACAGCAGAGTTTATATCTAGATTATAACTACATACATAGAACTACAGCAGAGTTTATATCTAGATTATAACTACATACATAAACTACAGCAGAGTTTATATCTAGATTATAACTTATAACTACATACATATAAACTACATAGAACTACAGCAGAGTTTATATCTAGATTATAACTACATACATAGAACTACAGCAGAGATTATATCTAGATTATAACTACATATAACTACAGCAGAGTTTATATCTAGATTATAAACTACAGCAGAGTTTATATCTAGATTATAACTACATACATAAACTACAGCAGAGTTTATATCTAGATTATAACTACATACATAAACTACAGCAGAGTTTATATCTAGATTATAACTACATACATAGAACTACAGCAGAGTTTATATCTAGATTATAACTACATACATAGAACTACAGCAGAGTTTATATCTAGATTATAACTACATACATAGAACTACAGCAGAGTTTATATCTAGATTATAACTACATACATAAACTACAGAGTTTATAGAGTTTATATCATAAACTACAGATTATAACTACATACATAGAACTACAGCAGAGTTTATATCTAGATTATAACTACATACATAAACTACAGCAGAGTTTATATCTAGATTATAACTACATACATAGTTTATATCTAGATTATAACTACTACTAGCAGAGTTTATATCTAGATTATAACTACATACATAGAAGCAGAGATTATATCTAGATTATAACTACATACATAGAACTACAGCAGAGTTTATATCTAGATTATAACTACATACATAAACTACAGCAGAGTTTATATCTAGATTATAACTACATACATAGAACTACAGCAGAGTTTATATCTAGATTATAACTACATACATAAACTACAGCAGAGTTTATATCTAGATTATAACTACATACATAGAACTACAGCAGAGTTTATATCTAGATTATAACTACATACATAAACTACAGCAGAGTTTATATCTAGATTATAACTACATACATAGAACTACAGCAGAGTTTATATCTAGATTATAACTACATAAACTACAGCAGAGTTTATATCTATTATAAACTACAGAACAGAGATTATATCTAGATTATAACTACATACATAGAACTACAGCAGAGTTTATATCTAGATTATAACTACATACATAGAACTACAGCAGAGTTTATATCTAGATTATAACTACATACATAGAACTACAGCAGAGTTTATATCTAGATTATAACTACATACATAAACTACAGCAGAGTTTATATCTAGATTATAACTACATACATAGAACTACAGCAGAGTTTATATCTAGATTATAACTACATACATAGATTATAACTACATACACAGCAGAGTTTATATCTAGATTATAACTACATACATAAACTACAGCAGAGTTTATATCTAGATTATAACTACATACATAGAACTACAGCAGAGTTTATATCTAGATTATAACTTATAACTACAGCAGAGTTTATATACATAGAACTACAGCAGAGATTATATCTAGATTATAACTACATACATAAACTACAGCAGAGTTTATATCTAGATTATAACTACATACATAGAACTACAGCAGAGTTTATATCTAGATTATAACTACATACATAGAACTACAGCAGAGTTTATATCTAGATTATAACTACATACATAGAACTACAGCAGAGTTTATATCTAGATTATAACTACATACATAGAACAGAGATTATATCAGATTATAACTACATACAGAGTTTATATCTAGATTATAACTACATACATAAACTACAGCAGAGTTTATATCTAGATTATAACTACATACATAGAACTACAGCAGAGTTTATATCTAGATTATAACTACATACATAGAACTACAGCAGAGTTTATATCTAGATTATAACTACATACATAGAACTACAGCAGAGTTTATATCTAGATTATAACTACATACATAAACTACAGCAGAGATTATATCTAGATTATAACTACATACATAGAACTACAGCAGAGTTTATATCTAGATTATAACTACATACATAGAACTACAGCAGAGTTTATATCTAGATTATAACTACATACATAGAACTACAGCAGAGATTATATCTAGATTATAACTACATACATAAACTACAGCAGAGTTTATATCTAGATTATAACTACATACATAGAACTACAGCAGAGATTATATCTAGATTATAACTACATACATAACTACAGCAGAGTTTATATCTAGATTATAACTACATACATAAACTACAGCAGAGTTTATATCTAGATTATAACTACATACATAGAACTACAGCAGAGTTTATATCTAGATTATAACTACATACATAGAACTACAGCAGAGATTATATCTAGATTATAACTACATACATAGAACTACAGCAGAGTTTATATCTAGATTATAACTACATACATAGAACTACAGCAGAGATTATATCTAGATTATAACTACATACATAGAACTACAGCAGAGTTTATATCTAGATTATAACTACATACATAAACTACAGCAGAGTTTATATCTAGGTTATAACTACATACATAAACTACAGCAGAGATTATATCTAGATTATAACTACATACATAGAACTACAGCAGAGTTTATATCTAGATTATAACTACATACATAGAACTACAGCAGAGATTATATCTAGATTATAACTACATACATAGAACTACAGCAGAGTTTATATCTAGATTATAACTACATACATAGAACTACAGCAGAGTTTATATCTTATAATATACATAGAACTACAGCAGAGTTTATATAATTATAACATACATAGAACTACAGCAGAGTTTATATCTAGATTATAACTACATACATAGAACTACAGCAGAGTTTATATCTAGATTATAACTACATACATAAACTACAGCAGAGTTTATATCTAGATTATAACTACATACATAGAACTACAGCAGAGTTTATATCTAGATTATAAACATACATAGAACTACAGCAGAGTTTATATCTAGATTATAACTACATACATAGAACTACAGCAGAGATTATATCTAGATTATAACTACATACATAGAACTACAGCAGAGTTTATATCTAGATTATAACTACATACATAGAACTACAGCAGAGTTTATATCTAGATTATAACTACATACATAGAACTACAGCAGAGTTTATATCTAGATTATAACTACATACATAGAACTACAGCAGAGTTTATATCTAGATTATAACTACATACATAGAACTACAGCAGAGTTTATATCTAGATTATAACTACATACATAGAACTACAGCAGAGTTTATATCTAGATTATAACTACATACATAGAACTACAGCAGAGTTTATATCTAGATTATAACTACATACATAGAACTACAGCAGAGTTTATATCTAGATTTATACATAGAACTACAGCAAGTTTATATAGATTATAACTACATATAGAACTACAGCAGAGTTTATATCTAGATTATAACTACATACATAGAACTACTGCAGAGTTTATATCTAGATTATAACTACATACATAGAAACTACTAGATTATAAGCAGAGAGTTTATATCTAGATTATAACTACATACATAGAACTACAGCAGAGTTTATATCTAGATTATAACTACATACATAGAACTACAGCAGAGATTATATCTAGATTATAACTACATACATAGAACTACAGCAGAGTTTATATCTAGATTATATAACTACAGAGTTTATATAAACTACAGCAGAGTTAGAACTACAGCAGATATTATATCTAGATTATAACTACATACATAGAACTACAGCAGAGATTATATCTAGATTATAACTACATACATAGAACTACAGCAGAGTTTATATCTAGATTATAACTACATACATAGAACTACAGCAGAGTTTATATCTAGGTTATAACTACATACATAGAACTACAGCAGAGTTTATATCTAGGTTATAACTACATACATAAACTACAGCAGAGTTTATATCTAGATTATAACTACATACATAAACTACAGCAGAGATTATATCTAGATTATAACTACATACATAAACTACAGCAGAGTTTATATCTAGATTATAACTACATACATAAACTACAGCAGAGATTATATCTAGATTATAACTACATACATAGAACTACAGCAGAGTTTATATCTAGATTATAACTACATACATAGAACTACAGCAGAGTTTATATCTAGATTATAACTACATACATAAACTACAGCAGAGTTTATATCTAGATTATAACAGCAGAGTTTATATCTAGATTATAATACATACATAGAACTACAGCAGAGTTTATATCTAGATTATAACTACATACATAGAACTACAGCAGAGTTTATATCTAGATTATAACTACATACATAAACTACAGCAGAGTTTATATCTAGGTTATAACTACATACATAAACTACAGCAGAGTATTATATCTAGATTATAACTACATACATAAACTACAGCAGAGTTTATATCTAGATTATAACTACATACATAGAACTACAGCAGAGTTTATATCTAGATTATAACTACATACATAAACTACAGCAGAGTTTATATCTAGATTATAACTACATACATAGAACTACAGCAGAGTTTATATCTAGATTATAACTACATACATAAACTACAGCAGAGTTTATATCTAGATTATAACTACATACATAGAACTACAGCAGAGTTTATATCTAGATTATAACTACATACATAGAACTACAGCAGAGTTTATATCTAGATTATAACTACATACATAGAACTACAGCAGAGTTTATATCTAGATTATAACTACATACATAGAACTACAGCAGAGTTTATATCTAGATTATAACTACATACATAGAACTACAGCAGAGTTTATATCTAGATTATAACTACATACATAGAACTACATAGAACTACATAAACTACAGCAGAGTTTATATCTAGATTATAACTACATACATAGAACTACAGCAGAGTTTATATCTAGATTATAACTACATACATAAACTACAGCAGAGTTTATATCTAGATTATAACTACATACATAGAACTACACAGAGATTATATCTAGATTAGAACTACATAAACAGAGTTTATATCTAGATTATAACTACATACATAGAACTACAGCAGAGATTATTTATATCTAGATTATAACTACATACATAGAACTACAGCAGAGATTATAACTTATATCTAGATTATAACTACATACATAAACTACAGCAGAGTTTATATCTAGATTATAATTATAACTACTAGATTATACATAGAACTACAGCAGAGTTTATATCTAGATTATAACTACATACATAGAACTACAGCAGAGTTTATATCTAGATTATAACTACATACATAGAACTACAGCAGAGTTTATATCTAGATTATAACTACATACATAAACTACAGCAGAGTTTATATCTAGATTATAACTACATACATAGAACTACAGCAGAGTTTATATCTAGATTATAACTACATACATAGAACTACAGCAGAGTTTATATCTAGATTATAACTACATACATAAACTACAGCAGAGTTTATATCTAGATTATAACTACATACATAAACTACAGCAGAGTTTATATCTAGATTATAACTACATACATAGAACTACAGCAGAGTTTATATCTAGATTATAACTACATACATAGAACTACAGCAGAGTTTATATCTAGATTATAACTACATACATAAACTACAGCAGAGTTTATATCTAGATTATAACTACATACATAGAACTACAGCAGAGTTTATATCTAGATTATAACTACATACACTACAGCAGAGTTTATATCTAGATTATAATACATAAACTACAGCAGAGTTTATATCTAGATTATAACTACATACATAGAACTACAGCAGAGTTTATATCTAGATTATAAACTACATACATAGAACTACAGCAGAGATTATATTATATCTAGATTATAACTACATACATAAACTACAGCAGAGTTTATATCTAGATTATAACTACATACATAGAACTACAGCAGAGTTTATATCAGAGTTTATATCTAGATTATAACTACATACATAGAACTACAGCAGAGTTTATATCTAGATTATAACTACATATGTAGAACTACAGCAGAGATTATATCTAGATTATAACTACATACATAAACTACAGCAGAGTTTATATCTAGATTATAACTACATACATAAACTACAGCAGAGTTTATATCTAGATTATAACTACATACATAGAACTACAGCAGAGTTTATATCTAGGTTATAACTACATACATAGAACTACAGCAGATATTATATCTAGATTATAACTACATACATAAACTACAGCAGAGTTTATATCTAGGTTATAACTACATACATAGAACTACAGCAGAGATTATATCTAGATTATAACTACATACATAAACTACAGTAGAGATTATATCTAGATTATAACTACATACATAAACTACAGCAGAGTTTATATCTAGATTATAACTACATACATAGAACTACAGCAGAGATTATATCTAGATTATAACTACATACATAAACTACAGCAGAGTTTATATCTAGATTATAACTACATACATAAACTACAGCAGAGTTTATATCTAGATTATAACTACATACATAGAACTACTGCAGAGTTTATATCTAGATTATAACTACATACCTCGGGAGTGAAACTGTCTCAACTCCTCGGGAGTGAAACTGTCTCAACTCCTTGGGAGTGAAACTGTCTCAACTCCTTGGGAGTTAATCTGTTATCTCAACTCCTACGGGAGTGATAACTGTCTCAACTCCTCGGGAGTGAAACTGATTATCTCATACTAAACTCGGGAGTTTATAACTGATTATCTCAACTCCTCAGGGAGTTAAACTAGATTATCTCAACTCCTCGGGAGTGATATCTAGATTATCTCATACTCCTCAGCAGAGTGATAACTGTCTCAACTCCTCGGGAGTGAAACTGTCTCAACTCCTCGGGAGTGAAACTGTCTCAACTCCTTGGGAGTGAAACTGTCTCAACTCCTTGGGAGTGAAACTGTCTCAACTCCTTGGGAGTGAAACTGTCTCAACTCCTCGGGAGAGAAACTGTCTCAACTCCTTGGGAGTGAAACTGTCTTAACTCCTTGGGAGTGAAACTGTCTCAATTCCTCGGGAGTGAAACTGGATTCAGATTTGATTTTTATTGAAAACACTGCTTTAGAAGAGCAGTCTAGTCCAATACAAACCCAGCTCAAGATATTTGTGATCCATGAACCTCTTTCTCTTTCACTCTCTCTCTCTACCTGAGGGCGCCCTCAACACACGTGTCTGGCATCAGCCTCCTCTGAATAACACTGACTCACCTTAACACCTCCAGTTTAACAACCCTGAATTTGGGCCTACAGTGGTGGTGATATTTTGTCAGGCTCCAGGGAAAATGCACTCTTTTAAAGTCTATACATTGTTATTTATTGGTCAAACTGTAGGAAGAAAAAACGACCAAGTGAGGGGTTCAGTTTGAAACGAGGGAAGGAGAGCCAGAGGGAGGGAGGGAGGGAAGGAAGGAAGGAAGGAAGGAAGGAAGGAAGGAAGGAAGGAAGGAAGGAAGGAAGGAAGGAAGGAAGGAAGGAAGGAAGGAAGGAAGGAAGGGGGGTGAGGTGTAGGCGTAAGGAAGATGGAAGGACATGACAAGGATGAAGAGAGGCAGGTAGGGGAGACGGGGATGAGAAGGAAAGGAGCAAGAGAGAAAGGAGCATGAGAGGAGAGAAGAAGAGAAAGAAAAGAGGGAGAAAAGAAGGGCAGAGTGAAAGGTAGAGGAGAGATGAACATAAGTTCCAGTAAATGATCAGATGAAGAATTGGAGGAAAAGGACGAGTAGAATGAGGGGGAATAGAGAGACAGAGGTAAAAGGGAGAGGGGAGAGATATAGAGAGGAAGAGAGGGGAGAGAGATAGAGGAGAGAGAGAGAGTGCGGTAAAAGGGAGAGAAGATGGGAGCGAGCGAGCGAAGGGGGTAAAAGGGAGGGAAAGGGAAAAGAGAGGGAGAGAAGGAGAGATCATTGTTTCAGGACCACTGGTGGTTTCATGTTTCTCCTCTGCCCTGCAGATTTCCATTCTCTGGCTTCTGTGCAGACTGACTGACTCTCTCTCTCTCTCTCCTCCACCCCCTTCCAGCCAAGCCTCTCCACGCTGTAGGAGATTACTAAGAGGAAGACTTCAGACTCACTGAGGAGAACACAAAGAGAAGGAGGGATACAGACAGAAAAGAGAGAAAGGAAACTGCAAGGTATGGACAGCACATGCTCTTCATTCTCTTTTGCTCTGAGACAGATAAAAGGGAGGTATTTTTCTTTTCATCTCTCTGGATTTCTTCCTCCGTTCTGTTGTTTCCCTGTAGCCATGCTCTCTGATCTGGGGTGTGTGTGCGCGTACCCCCACTCTGTTGTGCGTGTGAAGTGTGTTCTGTGTACCGTGTGCAGTCAGAGTGCTGCTCATGTGAAGGGAGAAATGAAACCATTCCTGTACGGTGTGACTAGTGAACTTAGATGTGAATGCGTGTGTATGTACTGTATTTAGAATGGGATGGATGTGTACAAAATGTGCATCATAAAGTTTGTGTGTGAGTGTAAGTGGGGGTACAGTTGCTGTGTGTAAGTGTGTGTGTGTGAGTTGAGGGGGTAACTGCAGGTGTGTGTAGGTGTGATTGCAGACACGAGATGTCTAGATGGTAGGTGATGGTGCCTCCATACATCTGATTGATGTATGGAGGCAGGTTTATCTCCCAAGGGATCAACAACCTTATGTAAACATTAATTGACTACATAGAGGACACATTATGCTTTGTAAGACATACATAGCAGACATGCAAAGCACATAACAATACACAACACATACAAGAAAACTCAGTTTAAGGTAAAAAAAACAACAACTGTTCACCAGTTCCTGGAAGGACACATATTTGCATTAATTTACTGAAAGATGCACTATGCAGAAATTGCTCCACCATTTCCTGGTTGCTAAAATTCTAATAGTTTGCCTAATTTCAGTGTATGTGACAAAACAAGGAACAATAGTGTAGAGAATCATTGTACCATCTAAACAGCTGTGAAATATATTTTCCATAACCAAAAATATTGTATTTTCAGCTGTTTGCAGCTGGTGTACAAAACTGGAAGTAGACGTAAAAACGAAACTGAAGAACAGGGGGCATAGAAATATTGCACATAGAACAGATCTAACGCTTCTTAGACTTGCTTTCAATGAGAATGACCGTTCTAAACTCACATTTCTATGTGAATTTAGTTGGTCGCTCAAAAAAGTTACATATTGCAGTTTTAACCAAACAGAAAAAAACCTTGTTTGCAAAAAGCTTTCCAATGGACTGGGTGAGTCTTATTTTAGTCCTATGCTGGAGGCTTGGTTAGTGATTATTATTATTGAATAGGACCCAACCAGTGTGCAGGTGTGGAGTGTAGTACCAGGTGTCCCTCTCATTTGTCTGCTTTAGGTGGTGTCCCAAATGGCACCATATTCCTTACATAGTGCCCTACTTTGAACCAGGGCCCTGGGCACTATATTAGGAATAGGGAGCCATTTGGGATGCAGATTTACTGTAGTGTTTACCCTGAGTCTGGGACCTATCTGTCTTTAAACAGCCATGGTCTGCTCTCTCCTTTCCTCTCACATTATCAGGTGGCTAGGCTGCTTGCTAGGCCGTTTTTATCAAAAACATTTTACTACAGTCAAAACTGAGTTCACCATGTGGTTTTGGTTGAGAAAACCTGTGTATGTCTGTGTGTGCGGGGGGGGGGTTGTGTGCCTGTGCTTATGTTCATTCCAATCTGGCACTGCAACAGGAGCACAACAACACTCCATCGCTAATGTTCAACAATGATTCGGTGGCTAACACATAACCCACATGCTGTCCCTTTCATTTTGATGCTTTCAGGCCAGCTAACTGTTTATCCCAATGCTAACACTTCAGGGTTGGAATTGGTCGCTAACCCCAAGTTCCACATGCATCATTAAAACTCAAATTTTACTAGTCAGCAATCATCATTATATGGGGTAAATTTTTTTCTGTTTAAAAAAAAAAGTTTTATGTAAGTCTCTCCCTTCCTCTCTCATTTGAGGACTTCCCATGCATCTATCTTGGTGTTAGTTGTAGCCTGCTTGTATATCTATAGGCCGAGAGGAAATACTAAGGTGCTTATTAGCGTCAGGCAGCTAGCAATGAGCCACCATTATCCTTCGAGAGAGAGAGAGGCTCTATAGAGGCAGCTAGCCATGAGCCACCATTATCCTTAGAGAGAGAGAGAGGCTCTATAGAGGCAGCTAGCCATGAGCCACCATTATCCTTAGAGAGAGAGAGAGGCTCTATAGAGGCAGCTAGCCATGAGCCACCATTATCCTTAGAGAGAGAGAGAGGCTCTATAGAGGCAGCTAGCCATGAGCCACCATTATCCTTACAGAGAGAGAGGCTCTACAGAGGGGATGAAAGCAGGGTGGGGACTCAGATTACCCCCTGACAGTGCCACTGTTTAATGACACTATGGCTTTAACCACTCCTCAGAGCCAGAGGACCAGGACTTTAATTTATTTTTTATTTAACTAGGCAAGTCAGTTAAGAACAAATTCTTATCTACAATGACGGCTTACCCCGGCCAAACCCGGACGGCGCTGGGCCAATTGTGCGCTATCCTATGGGACTCCCAATCACGGTTGGATGTGATGCAGCCTGGATTCGAACCAGGGACTGCAGTGACACCTCTTTCACTGAGATTGTCACGCCCTGGTCGAAGTATTTTGTGTTTATCTTTATTTATTGGGTCAGGCCAGGGTGTGGCATGGGGTTTTTGTATTGTGGTGTTGGTGTGTATATATTGGGATTGTAGCTAGTGGGGTGATCTAGCAAAGTCTATGGCTGTCTGGAGTGGTTCTCAATCAGAGGCAGGTGTTTATCGTTGTCTCTGATTGGGAACCATATTTAGGCAGCCATATTCTTTGAGTTTGTCGTGGGTGATTGTCCTTAGTGTCTTTGTTCCTGTTGCTGTGTTAGTTGACAAGTATAGGCTGTTTCGGTTTTCGTTACGTTTATTGTTTTGTAGTGTTTGTGTTATTTCGTGTTTACGTTTGTTTGATTAAACATGGATCGCAATCTACACGCTGCGTTTTGGTCCGACTCTCCTTCACCATATGAAAACCGTTACAGAGATGCAGTGCCTTAGACCACTCAGGAGCATTTGGCTGGTCTGGGACTTGTCTGGGTGGGATTGTTATCAGTGTCGTAGCTAGAGTGTAATTGCAGTGGTTGTTCTTCTGGTGTAAGTTGGTTTTAAGTGGACTAGTCAATTTTTGTCTCTATGTTTTCTGAATTGTTTAGCAGTATCCTGAGCTTTTTGTTCTTCATTTAAGATTGGGGGTTAGGGGCTGGTTAACAGTAAGGATATAAAGTTAGGGTTTAGGGTTGGTGATAAAAAAACATTTTGTCGGTAGAAAGCACCATACTTCCATCCTTTCTAGCATGGTCATATAGTGAGGAGGGGTGGCACAGGCCTGTCAAAGCTCCATGGTTTGGCTGCTGACTGGCAAGACCATGCCCAACCTGGTGATCTTGGCACTGGGTAGAGGTTGCCTGGGCAGCAGGGTAGCCTGGTGGTCTAAGCTTGGCACCACTATCCAGGTTAGGACACACAGACAAAGACCTAGGACCTGGGAGATGATGGATGACAGAGAGGAAGAAGAATACTGCTCTTGTCGCTCCCATGAATAGAGGCCTTCTGTGTTTTGTGTTTTGTGTGTGTGTGTGTGTGAGACTGCTTTTGTGTGTGTGTGTGTGAGACTGTGTGCATGACTGTGTTTCAGTATGTATGTGTGTGTGAGGGAATGCCTTCCATGAGGGCACCAGTGCCCAAATGTCCCAATACCAGCTCCTGAAAGACCAATTAAAATCTTAATTTTCTGGAAGAATGTTCTGCTGCTCAGCCAGATTCGGATTCTATAGTCATCTTTCAGAGAGGGGAGCTGACAACAAACCCACATTGGGAACAGCAGCCGTTGTCCTTTAGATAGTGCCACTTGACTTATTGCTGTGCTTTATCCCCGTAAAAAGAGCACTTGGCATCACTTGCTGCCCATGTTTTCATCCAAAGCCCTTCTGGTTCAGCCCATAGTGGTTGAGTGGTCTAACCAAACAAAGCAAGCAGTGAGCTGGGAACAATAGAGGTGCAGGGATTATTGACTGGCTTTCCTGTCATTTCCCAACCTCTCTATATATAAACCCCTCTATGGTTGAGTTTAGGGCTGCGTCCCAAATGGCACCCTATTCTCTACATAGTTCACTATTTTCGACCAGAGCCCTATGAGCCCTGGTCAGAAGTGAATAGGGTTTGACGTGGGATGCACCCTAGCTCAGGTCTAGCCTCCTCACACATCTCCCATAGAACGTCCTGAAAGAGGGCTCTGAAAAAGCTTTTAGGTGGGTAAGAATGGATAGGGGGAAGTGGGAGAGTGGGTACTATGTGGGAAAGAGCTAAACCAAAGAGCTGCAGTTAAAGACGGGCTAAACTTCTTGATTTAGCCTCGGTTTCAATTCTCCTCAGTAGAAAATGCGACTGAGAACCAGATTTGGGTTTTGGAGGCGCGCTTTGATGTGGGTGTCTCGTGTGTGTGTGTTCGAAGGTGGTAAGTGTTTGTAATTTCACTTTGCCAAAACAGTACACAGTTAGTCACTCACCCTTCTAGATAACTTAAACAGTCTGACCAGGTCTTGTTTGGAAGTAGCCTAGACTAGCTAGCAAGCTAGCCAACTTCTTTCGCCAATTAGCTTCAACCGTGGCAAGGTTTATCTGACTTTGGATAGCCTATCTCTGGGGCTATTTAGGGACCAAATATAAATTAAACAATGTAAATCGGACAATATGTTCATGTTGCACATCTTTTAGTTGTCTCATTAAATGCTTTCAGTATTTTTCTATGAATTTAAAAAATGTATTGTTGGTTTGAGGTTTTAAAGTAATTGAAATTTGGAGCTATTGGCATTTAAGATATTGTCCCATGTACATTGTCTAATTTACTGATGGTCCCTAACTAGCCCCATAGGGATATCCAAGTCAAACCAAATTCACCATGTGCATCGGTTCGATGGCAGCTGTCCTCTGAATTGATGATTACTTGGGTGCTGCCAGCTGTGGGCTGTTGGGCAGGATTGAAATAAACCTAACTCAAGGAAAACTATTACTGTACCCTTCATTCCATGACATACATTTTTTTTTAAATCACTATCAAATCTCTGTTTTGGACATGACTGACTTTATGACCAAAATTAACCTATTTACACATTGTAGTCAATTGTGACACAAGAATAAATGTTTCTGACAAATATCGATGCCACATAGAAAATGCCTATCAGAGAAGTTGTTTATTGCCTACAGTTGCTCTTTAAACTGTGGCAGGACTTCAGTTGAATTAGCCTACAGCTAGACAATATAAGACCACTGCTGGTTGCCTTACTGACTCCTGAGAGCCACACACTCAGAATGTCCTCAGACCTAAACCACGTGTTGATTAGGAGTCAGGAGAGAGGAGAGAGGAGGATGGGGTGATGGGGAGGAGGAGAGAGGAGGAGGAGAGAGGAGAGAGGAGGAGAGAGATGGTGTGTGTTTTGTCAGGGCAGCGGTTGAATACCAGGAGGATCAAATCAAATCAGTTTATTTGTCATTGAAATGCTTCCTTACAGGCTCTAACCAACAGCGCAATTTTTAAGTAAATAAAAAACGTAACGGGGCTATATACAGTAGCGAGGCTATAACAGTAGCGAGGCTATATACAGTAGCGAGGCTATAACAGTAGCGAGGCGATATACAGTAGCGAGGCTATAACAGTAGCGAGGCGATATACAGTAGAGAGGATATATACAGTAGCGAGGCTATAACAGTAGCGAGGCGATATACAGTAGCGAGGCTATAACAGTAGCGAGGCTATATACAGTAGCGAGGCTATAACAGTAGCGAGGCTATATACAGTAGCGAGGCTATAACAGTAGCGAGGCTATATACAGTAGCGAGGTTATATACAGTAGCGGGGCTATATACAGTAGCGAGGCTATATACAGTAGTGAGGCTATAACAGTAGCGAGGTGATATACAGTAGCGAGGCGATATACAGTAGCGAGACTATAACAGTAGCGAGACTATATACAGGCACCGGTTAGTCGGGCTGTGGTAGTATGTACATTTAGGTATAGTTAAAGTGACTATGCATATGAAGAACAGAGAGTAGCAGTAGCATAAAAGAGAGGTTGGCGGGTGGCGGGACACAATGCAGATAGTCCGGGTAGCCAATGTGCAGGAGCACTGGTTGGTCAGGCTAATTGAGGTAGTATGTACATGAATGTATAGTTAAAGTGACTATGCATATATGATAAACAGAGAGTTGCAGCAGTGTAAAAGAGGGGGGCACACAATACAAATAGTCCAGGTAGCCATTTGATCAACTGTTCAGGAGTCTTATGGCTTGGGGGTAAAAACTGTTGAGAAGCCTTTTGGTTCTAGACTTGGTGCTCCGGTACCACTTGCCATGTGGTAGTAGAGAGAACAGTCTATGACTGGGGTGGCTGGGGTCTTTGACAATTTTTAGGGCCTTCCTCTGACACCGCCTGGTGTAGAGGTCCTGAATGGCAGGCAGCTTAACCCCAGTGATGTACTGGGTCATACGCACTACCCTCTGTAGTGCCTTGCGACCGGAGGCCGAGCAGTTGTCGTACCAGGCAGTGATGCAACCAGTCAGGATGTGCTCGATGTTGCAGCTGTAGAACCTTTTTTAGGATCTGAGGACCCATGCCAAATCTTTTTAGTTTCCTGAGGGGGAATAGGCTTTGTTATGCCCTCTTCACGACTGTCTTGGTGTGATTGGACCATGTTAGTTTGTTGGTGATGTGGACACCAAGGAACTTCAAGCTCTCAACCTGCTCCACTACAGCCCTGTCGATGAGAATGGAGGCATGCTCAAACCTCATTTCCTGTAGTCCACAATCATTTCCTTAGTCTTGGTTATGGTGAGAAACGGGTTGTTATTCTGGCACCACACGGCCAGGTCTCTAACCTCCTCCCTATAGGCTGTCTCGTCGTTGTCGGTGATCAGGCCTACCACTGTTGTGTTGTCTGCAAACTTAATGATGGTGTTGGAGTCGCGCCTGGCCACGCAGTCATGGGTGAACAGGGAGTACAGGAGGGGACTGAGCACGCATCCCTGAGGGGCTCCAGTGTTGAGGAACAAATTGGCAGATGTGTTGCTACCTACCCTCACCACCTGGGGGCAGCCCATCAGGAAGTCCCAGGATCCTTAGCTTAGTGTTGAGCTTTGAGCATACTATGGTGTTGAATGCTGAGCTGTAGTCAATGAATAGCATTCTCACATAGGTGTTCCTTTTGTCCATGTGGGAAAGGGCAGTGTGGAGTGCAATAGAGATTGCATCATCTGTGGATCTGTTTGGGAAGTATGCAAATTTGAGTGGGTCTAGGGTTTCTGGGATAATGGTGTTTATGTGAGCCATTGCCAGCCTTTCAAAGCACTTTATGGCTACGGAGGTGAGTGCTACGGGTCTGTAGTCATTTAGGCAGGTTGCCTTAGTGTTCTTGGGCACAGGCACTATGGTGGTCTACTTGTAACATGTTGGTATTAAAGACTCAATCATGGACATGTTGAAAATGTCAGTGAAAACTTCCTGGTAATGCGTCTGGCCCCGCAGTCTTGTGAATGTTGACCTGTTAAAAGGTGTTACTCACTTTGGCTACGGAGAGCGTGATTACACAGTCGTCTGGAACAGCTGATGCTCTTATGCATGCCTCAGTGTTGCTTACCTCGAAGCTAGCATAGAAGTGATTTAACTCGTCTGGTAGGCTTGTGTCACTGGCCAGCTCGCAGCTGTGCTTCCCTTTGTAGTGTGTGATAATTTGCATGCCCTGCCACATAAGACGAGCGTCGGAGCCGCTTTAGTATGATTCAATCTTAGCCCTGTATTGACGCTTTGCCTGTTTGATGGTTCCTCGGAGGGCCCATGCCCAGGATTTCTTATAAGCTTCCGTGTTATAAATGGCAGCTCTTCCCTTAGCTCAGTGCGAATGTTGCCTGTAATCCATGACTTCTGGTACAGTACAGTCACTGTGGGGATGACATCCTCGATGCACTTATTGATAAAGCCAGTGACTGATGTGGTGCACTCCTCAATGTCATCGGACGAATTCTGGAACATGTTCCAGGCTGTGATAGCAAAACAGTCCTGTAGTTTCGCATCTGCTTCATTTGACCAGTTTTTTTTATAGATCGAGTCACTGGTGCTTCCTGCTTTAATTTGAGCTTTTCAGCAGGAATCAGGAGGATGGAATTATGGTCAGATTTTCCAAATGGAGGGCGAGGGAGAGCTTTGACCACATCTCTGTGTGTGGAGTACAGGTGATATAAATATGTTTTCTCTTTGGTTGCACATTTAACATGTTGATAGAAATGAGGTAGAACTGATATAAATTTCCCTGCATTAAAATCTCTGGCCACTAGGAGCGCCGCCTCTGGGTGAGTGGTTTCCTGTTTGCTTATTTCCTTATACAGTTGACTGAGTGCAGTCTTAGTGCCAGCAGCTGTCTGTGGTGGTAAATAAACAGCCACGAAAAGGATGCACCACCGGAGAGGAGAAGACAGTTATTTTGTTACAACATGATGGCCTGTGGTTGGGGAATAAGTGAGTGATGACAACCTTTTCAGGCAAAAAGTCCTACATCAAACACACACACAGTGTTGTGTATTTCCGCTGCTTACGATGTCATGTTGTCTCACTGACATGTACAGTAATGTGGCCACAGGGTGTCAATGTTGACCTCTTAAAGGAGAGAACAGAACTCACACACTGAGGAGGAGTCACATGGTGTTACAACTCTTACCAGAACTGCTCTTTTACACCAGTGATATACAGCTGTGCATGGGTGTGTATGTGTGTGTGTTTTCCCCAATGTGTGTGTGTGTGTATTCAGAGGGACTACTGGGTGAGTGCCTGTCTCCAGCAAAAGGAAGTTGAGATGCCGCATATAGGGCTGTGGCGGTCACAACATTTTGTCAGCTGGTGATTGTCATGCAAATAACTGTCGTAATGATGGTAATTGACCGTTAATGAATATAAACACATTTAGAATCTCCTGACTTCTACAAGCCACTGATGCAGACATTTGGAACATCTACATTTTAAAACGTCTAATAAATCCATGTAATTGAGACTACACCTTCACAATATATCCATTATTTATTTTAGACAGTTCTGAAGAAGCAAGATATGGAGAAATGTAGTCTATTTCAGAAGAACAGAATAGCATAATCTGAGTTGTCCTTGTGTTAGGTCCTAATCTGGCTATGCTATATGGCTGTGGGCTACACTAGTTCATTTAGCAGACAAGATTTGCTTATAATTCCATGGCATTATTCTATAGAATGAAGAATACAATTGAACATAGCTGAATAAAATATAAAGGATATTTTCTCCAAATGATTTGAAGGAGTGCACTATTCTGTGTTGAGTGGTTAGCAAAGACATACAGTGAGGGAAAAAAGTATTTGATCCCCTGCTGATTTTGTACATTGCCCACTGACAAAGAAATGATCAGTCTATAATTTTAATGGTAGGATTTTTGAACATTGAGAGACAGAATAACAACAACAAAAAAATCCAGAAAAACGCAAGTCAAAAATGTTAACATTTTTAATTTTTATTTATTTATTTTTTTACCCCTTTTTCTCCCCAATTTTTCATGGTATCCAATTGTTTTTTAGTAGCTACTGTCTTGTCTCATCGCTACAACTCCCGTACGGGCTCGGGAGAGACGAATGTTGAAAGTCATGCTTCCTCCGATACACAACCCAACCAAGCTGCACTGCTTCTTAACACAGCGCCATCCAACCCGGAAGGCAGCCGCACCAATGTGTCGGAGGAAACACCGTGCACCTGGCAACCTTGGTTAGCACGCACTGAGACAGGCCCGCCACAGGAGACGCACTGCTGGAGTCTCCCGCCTGTCCGGCGCTGCTGGAGTCTCCCGCCTGTCCGGCGCTGCTGGAGTCTCCCGCCTGTCTTCCGCTGCCGGAGTCCCCCGCCTGTCCGGCGCTTCCGGAATCTTCCGTCCATTTGGGACCTGTTCTGACCATAGTTCTGTTATTTTATCTTTGTTTTAGTATGGTCAGGGCGTGAGTTGGGGTGGGCAGTCTATGTTTGTTTTTCTATGTTGGTTTTTGAGTTCCGCCTAGTATGGTTCTCAATCAGAGGCAGCTGTCAATTGTTGTCCCTGATTGAGAATCATACTTAGGTAGCCTGGGTTTCACTTTTGGGTTGTGGGTGTTTGTCTTCTGTGTCAGTGTTTGTCGCCACACGGGACTGTTTTGTTAATTTCACGTTTATTGTTTTGTATTTCGTAGTGTTCAGTTTATGTTTTAAAATCAACATTATGGACACTTACCACGCTGCATTTTGGTCCTCCAAGCCTTCTCGCTTCTCCTCCTCAGAAGAGGAGGACGTGATCCCTTACACAGATTCCAAACTCTCCACCATGGCCAAGACCAAAGAGCTCTCCACGGATGCCAGGGACGAGATTGCAGACCTACACAAGGCTGGAATGGGCTACAAGACCATCGCCAAGCAGCTTGGTGAGAAGTTGACAACAGTTGGTGCGATTATTCACAAATGGAAGAAACATAAAAGAACTGTCAATCTCCCTCGTCCTGGGGCTCCTTGCAAGATCTCACCTCGTGGAGTTGCAATGATCATGAGAACATTGAGGAATCAGCCCAGAACTACACGGGAGGATCTTGTCAATGATCTCAAGGCAGCTGGGACCATAGTCACCAAGAAAACAATTGGTAACACACTACGCCGTGAAGGACTGAAATCCTACAGCGCCCGCAAGGTACCCCTGCTCAAGAAAGCACATGCCCGTCTGAAGTTTGCCAATGAACATCAGAATGACTCAGAGGACAACTGGGTGAAAGTGTTGTGGTCAGATGAGACCAAAATGGAGCTCTTTGGCATCAACTCAACTCGCCGTGTTTGGAGGAGGAGGAATGCTGCCTATGACCCCAAGAACAAAATCCCAACCGTCAAACATGGAGGTGGAAACATTATGCTTTGGGGTTGTTTTTCTGCTAAGGGGACAGGACAACTTCACTGCATCAAAGGGACGATGGACGGGGCCCATGTACTGTCAAATCTTGGGTGGGAACCTCCTTCCATCAGCCAGGGCATTGAAAATGGGTCGTGGATGGGTATTCCAGCATGACAATGACCCAAAACACACGGCCAAGGCAACAAAGGAGTGGCTGAAGAAGAAGCACATTAATGTCCTGGAGTGGCCTAGCCAGTCTCCAGACCTTAATCCCATAGAAAATCTGTGGAGGGAGCTGAAAGTTCGAGTTGCCAAACGTCAGCCTCGAAACCTTGATGCCTTGGAGAAGATCTGCAAAGAGGAGAGGGACAAAATCCCCCCTGAGATGTGTGCAAACCTGGTGGCCAACTACAAGAAACGTCTGACCTCTGTGAGTGCCAACAAGGGTTTTGCCACCATGTACTAAGTCATGTTTTGCAGAGAGGTCAAATACTTATTTCCCTCATTAAAATGCAAATTAATTTATAACATTTTTGACATGCGTTTTTCTGGATTTTGTTGTTGTTATTGTTCAAATAAACCTACCATTAAAATTATAGACTAATCATTGCTTTGTCAGTGGGCAAACGTACAAAATCAGCAGGGGATCAAATACTTTTTTCCCTCACTGTAGGCTATATGCTTAATTTAGAGTTATATATATATTAATGTGGGCGGCAGGGTAGCCTAGTGGTTAGAGCGTTACAGTTTCGAATCCCCGAGCTGACAAGGTACAAATCTGTCGTTCTGCCCCTGAACAGGCAGTTAACCCACTGTTCCTAGGTGTCACGACTCCGACCGAAGGACACTCCCCTTCCCGTTCGGGTGGCGCTCGGCGGTCGTCGTCGCCGGCCTACTAGCTGCTACTGATTATTTCCTCCCCCTCCTTATGTGTTGATTGAGTGCACCTGTTTTGAATTAGGAAGTAGGCTTTATTAGTCAGCCGGCCCGCAGAGTTCCTTGTGCGGGATTAATTATTGTGACCATCTGTTTTAGTGTACTTGTGTGCACGTCTATGGGTTTTGTGTTTTTTCCATTTTGTGGGTTTTCCCTAGACCGTTTAAGTCCCCCTGTCTGGGGGCATTTGTGTGTTCATTACGCCCTGTGTGTTCATTACGCCCTGTGTGTTCATTACGCCCTGTGTGTTCGTGAGGGTTGACTTATGTTTGCCGTTTGTCGGTGCATTAAAATGGCACTCACCTGAACTCTCTGCTTCCTGTGCTTGACTCCTCACCCATTTCACTCAGATCGTTACACTAGGCCGTCATTGAAAATAAGAATTTGTTCTTAACTCACTTGCCTAGTAAAATAAAGGTAAAAAAATGTAACTTTAGTTCTTCTACAAACTTTGGGCAATATGTTTAGATTTCTAATACATTCTAAGGCTGCATGCGACTCTAATGATGATTTGAAAAAAGTATCTTGAAAGGCATGAGCTCTGCTTTGTTTTTTTTTGTAGGCTGTACACACTTCATCAGTCGCTCATTCACAATTTGACAAGCACTTGATAATGCCTAGAACTTCACGGCGCATCCCCTTTGTGTGGCCGTAATGCACCCTAACAAAAACATGCCTTTTGTGGCCAGTGGCTGCTGTGCCCTTCTCCCTGAGTGCATGATGGGTCCTTCTCACAGGCTAAGTTAAGACAGACACATCGGGACGCAACTGCGCTTGTCCTTATCCAATTCCGAGGTGCATATTAAAGATATTGGAAGAACTGTCCACATTTACTTTTCGTCAGCCAACAAAATGAGTAGGCCTAACAGCAAAAGCACTAGCCTCAAAAACAATCACTGGCATCATAAAAAAACTTTTTACACTGTATGGCTGACGCAACAGATCAGAAAGTTTAGCTTAAAATGTTGATAAACTAATAGGCTATTTCTTCACATTATAAGCGCAGCAATGTGCACATGGTAGTAGGCGATAAGCGTGAATGTGCCATTATCGGAAAACACCAATCTTTATAATTAACAGCAAATGCAATTATGGATGTAATGCTTTTATTATAAAGGTGCATTTTTATGGTGAAAATGATCTTCCCCAAACTTGAAACTCACGTGCTGTTTATGTATGTCAGTTAGGCTCTACACCCCTTGTGAAGAGGATTAATGTACTTAATGTTAAGAAGCACTTTAGTTGTGATACTAACCTTATTAAAACATCGGCCCATGGGCTAGGCTACATGATGTGTGGGCCTACGATTAAAAAAAGACGCAAAACACAAGGCATTGTTTCTTATGCTGGGCATCATTCACAAATGATAATATATAATTCACAAGTGATTGGGTAATATTGTCACCCATCAGACAGTTCTTGATTTCATCTTGTCTTTACATATACTAAATAATGTATGTGGGGAATTTGTTTTGATTCAGAGTGGACCATTATCATGTACCTGTATGGAAACAGGGGCAGTGGGGGAAAATACCCGTCATCTATGCACTTAAATAGAGAATGGAGGACACTTTTCCCGTGGTTTATTTTCATGCCAGCCAGGTAGGCTATACTCCTGTTGTAAAGAGAATCAATGTGCTTAATATGAGGAAAGTTGAGAAATAAACATAATAGGCCTCACCTATAGAAAGCTGATGGGATCCTCCTCTATTTAGGAGAGGCATCACTCACGCAATTGCATGGCCTATTGAAATGCTGCGCAACATGAGCTCATGGGCTCTCATTAAGTGTTTGATTAGATTTTTGAATAAATTTGCATTGATGTCAGAGTGATTAGAGGGGCAATGGAGTGTGGAGTACCAGCCTGTTGGCAAGTTTGGTAGGCTACTAATGACCAGCAGCAGCAGCAGAGCTTGGAGAAGCCTAATTACTGTGACTAAACATGGAATTTGACCGCAGGTGTTGTGATAATATGGTCACCACAACACCCCCAACCACACATTCCTGTAGTTACAGCAACCTGTCTCTACCTTTTCCTCTTTAGTCCCCCCCAGCAGGAGAGGATAGTCCCCTCCTCCTCCTCCTCCTCCACCCATACTCCATGTTCTCCCTTTAAACATGGTGTAGGACTTCAGTATGTCCTGCAGTAAGGTACTGACCACAGGCCAAGGTGAGGTAGAGCATGCAGAATATGTTACACCTGTGTCAGAACGTTACTGTAAAAAAGCCTTCAGTCTCCAGCCCTGTGTTATCAGATAAACCCCTGACTGTCTCAAACCCACACAGCGTGAAGTGAGACACTCTTGTCTCAAGGTCATGTTGCTCTACAGATTAGCAGTAAATTAGCAGCTAATGGTCGGCAGACAAAACAAAGGAGGGGACATTGGAATGTTTTAATTGGCCAGGGAGTGGCCTGGCATGGGAAAGGACTGGAGAAATGAGATATTTGTGGCTCTCTTGAATCCCAGAGGAGAGGGATGGAGATAGGGAGGAAGAATCAAAACAGAGAGAGAGGGAGACATCAGACTGTGGTGTAGGCTGCTGTTTGGCTGACTGTCATAATTAAGGGTTTAGGTGTGTGGCCAAGTTTATAGTGCTTTGTCTTGAGTGTGAGTTGTGCGTGTGTGTGTGTATCAAAACAGCTAGCAAAACATTGCAAAATATAAAAATAACTTAAACTGGTTTGAAGTTGGGTCACTGATTCATGAAGGCTCACGAGGCCAAGCAGCCATATGGAGATTTTGATGTACAGTTTAAAGCATGTTGTCTCATTGTCTTGTCTCAATGTGGATCCAAACTAAGTCATATATTTAGAACCACAGTGTTGTGTTCCAGCTGTATAGTCTGGTTTCTGAAGGAGACACTATTGCAACATGTATGTGTGTGTGTGTGCGTGCGTGCGTGCGTGCGTGCGTGCGTGCGTGCGTGTTTCTTTCTGTCTATTCTCTAGTGTGTATCATGTCCTGAATGCTTTTCTGATCTTGATTAGTTGTGGCACTTCACTATCCCCTCTCTTTCTGCCTCTCTGTGCTTGCACGCTAATATGTACTGTGTGTGTGCGTGTGTGCGTGCCTGCCTGCCTGCCTGCGCCTGTGCCTGTAGTTAGAGTTATGTATTCAAAGCAAATAGAGCATTGCCATGTTAGTCTACTGAGTCTCTGTGACAACTTCCCCCCCATATCCTGTGGGACATTTAACCACCTGACATTGCCATCAATGTATATGTGTGTGCATACTGTATATGTGGGTCCATGTGCAAGTGCATCTGTGTGTATCTGCCCAAAATATCTGCGGGGACAATGACCGATGTGGCCATTTTAAATCAGGTCATCAGAGATTGTCCATCTGTACTGTTTCATAACTCACCCTGTTTAAATAGCAATAATACTCTTTAAGGTTTCCTATTGATCCTCATGGATTATATAATACTCTTTAAGGTTTCCTATTGATCCTCATGGATTATATAATACTCTTTAAGGTTTCCTATTGATCCTCATGGATTATATAATACTCTTTAAGGTTTCCTATTGATCCTCATGGATTATATAATACTCCTTAAGGTTTCCTATTGATCCTCATGGATTATATAATACTCCTTAAGGTTTCCTATATTTTAGCTGCTTGGCTCCATGGTATTTTTAAATGGATTCACAGAAGCTGGGTTTCATTGTGGTACACAGTCTCTCTTACTTCTGGGTTAGTGCATGTACTGCACAGTATAGTTGACCAAGAAAATGCTAGGAGGGCTAACTAATATCGAATATCAAATAAAAATGGGTTGCTTGATATAATGTTTGCTAGTTGTCCAGGGTGCTAGTGTACATTCCTCCACTAATAGTGGACCAGGGCCAGAGCTATACAGTAAACATATACAGCAAACTAAACAACAAATGAATTAGCTGACTTTCTGCCTGGTTGAATGCTCATCACCCTATGAGAAAGTATTTGTTCTTGAGTTGCTGATCTAACTGTTGATTATGATTTAGAGTGTGTCCTAAGGGGTGTTGTGCAGCAGGTAGACTAAAGGTTAGAGCATTGGGCCAGTAACCATAAGGTCGCTGGTTCCAATACCCGAGCCGACAAGATGAAAAATCTGTCGATGTGCCCTTGAGCAAGGCAGCGGTAAGGTGGTGATAGTGTCACGGTTGAGATCGGTTGAAATTCCTTTTGCTACACCAGCCTGCCACATACTGTAAGTAAGTAGCCCTTGGCTTGTGCAAGCCAGAACAGAGCAAGAGCATAGGAGCGTCTCCTGTTTCTGTAGAATGAGGCAGCTCGATGTGCAAGTACACCACCTGGACAGGACGTTAACACAGGGCCTTACCTCCAATCTCAGTGTGGACACTCCACAAGGCCACTCAGTTGGTTGCCACACACAAATGTAGGATCTTAATTTGAGCCAGTGTGCTACAGCAGGAAAATAATACGGTAGTAACAGCAAATGTGGATTATAATTATAAATATTGGACATTTTTATAGGGGTAAGGGTTGATACATTTTTTGTAAGAGGAAACCAAGTGGAAATGGCAAACTTCATAAGCCTTTTTAAATCTTAAATACACTACAAGTTAAACAATTAGGATCCTACATCTGTACTGTACATGTACATGCACACATATTCACCCAATTTGCAATGGTCCTCTTCTACACAACTGAATGCAATGTTTAACATGTTTACCACAACCTTTGCTAACACACGGTAGAATTACAGATAATCACATTGAACTTTTATTTTGTCTCTCTGCCATGTCTCACAAAAACAATCCATGTATACCCCTGCTACCTCATGTTGAACGTCACATTAAAACCTGCGCTCTCTTGGCACCCTCCCTCCATGGCTTGTGAATGAAGCAGAACACAACAGAGGTCGTATAGTGAATCATTCTGATGGAGAGATGGTGAAGGTTGGAAAATGGGCTTCAGCAACGAGAACCCTTCTCTAATAGCACTGCTGAGTCGTTTTGTGTTGTATATCTTAAAGGAAAAACAAATGGAATAACACTAAGGCCTTAGCAGTGTCCACTTACCCACACTCCTCTCCACTGTCCTATCAGTGATACCACAGTGATTGATGAGGAGGACAGGGCTGAGGAAGAGTTTGTATAATGGTAATGACAAGTGAAGACAGAATCTACAAGATTAGAGCTCTACATTTTTTGTATTGTGAGTGACCACCCGAATGTTTCTTGCCACAGCTTGGTCGTTGGTTCTGATTGGTTCCAGGTGGTTCCAGCCCAGCAAGACTAAGCTGTGCATGCAGCATCAGACATATAAGTCTTGCTGAGATAGGTGTGGTTAGTCTATTGACTCTCCATGTCCTCCCTGAAGAAAATATGAAGTGAAGGAGGGATGAAACTGACATAGCACAGCTGAAATCCCTGAGGAGAAGAGGGGAGAGAGAGATGAAAAGGAAGACACAGAGGTGGAACAGAAGGAGTCGAACGATGGATGAAAAGAAGGGAAGTAAAACAGGAATAGGCAGATAGATGAAGAAAAGTGTGAAACGGTAGAGAGAGATCAAATCAAATCAAATGTATTTATATAGCCCTTCTTACATCAGCTGATATCTCAAAGTGCTGAACAGAAACCCAGTCTAAAACCCCAAACAGCAAGCAATACAGGTGTAGAAGCACAGTGGCTAGGAAAAACTCCCTAGAAAGGCCAAAACATAGGAAGAAGCCTAGAGAGGAACCAGGCTATGAGGGGTGGCCAGTCCTCTTCTGGCTGTGCCGGGTGGAGATTGTAACAGAACATGGCCAAGATGTTCAAATGTTCATAAATGACCAGCAGGGTCAAATAATAATAATCACAGTAGTTGTCGAGGGTGCAGCAAGTCAGCACCTCAGGAGTAATTGTCAGTTGGCTTTTCATAGCCGATCACATTCAAATTATCTCTACTGCTCCTGCTGTTTCTATAGAGTTGAAAATAGCAGGTCTGGGCCAGGTGGACTGGGGACAGCAAGGATTCATCATGCCAGGTAGTCCTGAGGCATGGTCCTAGGGCTCAGGTCCTCCAAGAGAAAGAAAAGAACGAGAGAAAGAGAGAATTAGAGAGGGCATACTTAAATTCACACAGGACCAACCAAGGGGTGTATGAAATGCATTATCGGTCTGTCGGTCTCTCTCTCTCTCTCTCTCTCTCTCTCTCTCTCTCTCTCTCTCTCTCCCCCCGTCCATCCGTCCGTCCGTTCGTTCTGGGAGCTTCCAACGACCTGTGGAATACACAAGCCACAGTCTGGGCCATATGATATGAGCATTATTAACTTTTGATATTCAATTAAGCTTTCTGAGTCCTGCTTTGTGCCGTTATGTAACATTCAGGAGCACCTCAGCACAGTCCCACATAGATTTTATGTGTGTGTGTCCTGTCTCAGTTGTGAAGGTTACATGATTAGGGGTGGTCTTGGGGTGAGTCGGGTTGAGTGTTTGGGGTGGGTGAGCAGGGGGGATAACTGAAGGGGTTAAGCTGGCGACTGGCACTGTGACAAAAGTTAATGATTGGAAAGTAGAGGTGGAGGCGAGGCGGCGGAGTGAGGGAGCAGACAGGGCCGAACAGAGGGAGGGAGCGAGTGAGAGAAGGAGCTGACGGAGAGAAAGAGGGGAAAGAGCATGATGCTTAAATCCAGTCGGCTGCTCCCCTGGGAATGTAATCCATATGTGTGCACGAGTTCAGCTCAGGGAGAGAGAAAATTTCTTAGCCGCAAAGAAATGATTGTTTCTTCTCTCTCCCCTATTTAAATTCCACTCATACTGGCCCCAGTACCCTAGCTCTGAGTCAACTGTGTGCACACAGAGATAGAGAGGAAGGGAGAGAAAGAGAAAGGGGAGGGAGGAGGGAAAAAGAGAGAAAGAAAGAGAGGGAGAGAGTAAAGAGGGAGGGAAGAGAAAGTGAGAGAGTTACTGTAGAATGAGAGACGGGAGTGAACAAGTGATAGAGTTAGAGGGGAAGGAAGAGTAAGGAAGATAAACGAGAGGGAGAGAAGAAGAGTAGATGAGAAAATAGTTGAAAGAGAGAGGGCAGAGCAGACTGTATTTCCAGACAGAGTCTACTCAAGAGTAGAAGAGAGAAATATAGAAAGGAGAGAGAGAACATGGGGATCATGGAGGAGTCATCAATGAGTTAGGTCTGTCTTTATTCTGCTCTAAATCCTTTGTGACGTTTGGTCTGCAACTGTAGCTATGACAGCGGAGACCATGTGGACTCCATGAGAGAGGGGTGTGTATGCATGCATCTAAGGTTCTAGTAAACAGAGGTATATATTTATTAAACCATTGAAATAATGCAAAAAAGTATGTGCAACATTTTGATTGGTGCAAAGGATAACCGTTTTCTGTCGTCTGTATTCTTTTTTCTGTGATTGTGCATGTTTACATTCACACACACACACACACACACACACACACACACACACACACACACACACACACACACACACACACACACACACACACACACACACACACACACACACACACACACACACACACACACACACACACACACACACACACACACACACACAGAAACACAGAGTTCTTGACCTCATTGTAAAATGCAGCTAATTGAAGGGAAGCACAGTAACTTAGTGACCTGATGAGAGGCCTGGGGTGGCTGTTAACTGTTTAATACACACTGTCTGTGTGGGCATGGAGGTAAACTGGAGGTTTGATGATGAGTTAGATGAGTGATAGGAGTTTTGGTGTTTGGATGTGTGTAAAAGATGTTTGTCCTTGACAGAGTCAGACCCTGTGGAGGGTGAAAGTGTTTGAGGGGAGTAGATGAGAAGATTGGGTGAGGGCTCTAGGGGAGGGTTGAGACAGGACTGGGTTTTCAGAGATGAGGGAGTCTCTTCCACAGGGACATTTTCTTGGCAAACAGAGAGAGGAGACGGGCCTGTTCTTCCTGGAGGAATTGCTGAGAGAGAGAGAGAGAGAGAGAGAGAGAGAGAGAGAGAGAGAGAGACTATCAGATGATAGCACCTCCGTAAACAAAGAGAAAAACATATTTCAACCCTGCAGGCGCGACACAAAACGCAGAAAAAAATATGACGAGCTTATTGTTGGCACTCCAATATGTCCCATTAACATCACAAATTGTCCTTTTGTACGATTAATTCCGTCGATACAGTGG
Organism: Oncorhynchus keta; assembly: GCF_023373465.1. NCBI lineage: Eukaryota > Metazoa > Chordata > Actinopteri > Salmoniformes > Salmonidae > Oncorhynchus > Oncorhynchus keta. Next base: position 34,979,438 of record NC_068441.1, read on the forward strand.
GGCAAAAAGTATTTAGTCAGCCACCAGTTGTGCAAGTTCTTCCACTTAAAAAGATGAGAGAGGTCTGTAATTTTCATCATAGGTACACTTCAAATATGACAGACAAAATAGGGAAAAAAATCCAGAAAATCACATTGTAGGATTTCTAATGAATTTATTTGCAAATTATGGTGGGAAATAAGTATTTGGTCACCAAAAACATGAACATTTATGGCTCTCACACACCTGTAACTTCTTCTTTAAGAGGCTCCTCTGTCCTTCACTGGTTACCTGTATTAATGGCACCTGTTTGAACTTGTTATCAGTATAAAAGACACCTGTCCGCAACCTCAAACAGTCACACTCCAAACTCCACTATGGCCAAGACCAAAGAGCTGTCAAAGGACACCAGAAACAAAATTGTAGACCTGCACCAGGCTGGGAAGACTGAATTTGCAATAGGTAAGCAGCTTGGTTTGAAGAAATCAACTGTGGGAGCAATTATTAGGAAAAGACCACTGATAATCTCCCTCGATCTGGGGCTCCACGCAAGATCTCACCCCGTGGGGTCAAAATGATCACAAGAACGGTAAGCAAAAATCCCAGAACCACACCTAGTGAATGACCTGCAGAGAGCTGGGACCAAAGTAACAAAGCCTACCATCAGTAACACACTACGCCACCAGGGACTCAAATCCTGCAGTGCCAGACGTGTCCCCCTGCTTAAGCCAGTACATGTCCAGGCCCGTCTGAAGTTTGCTAGAGAGCATTTGGATGATCCAGAAGAAGATTGGGAGAATGTCATATGGTCAGATGAAACCCAAATTTTGGTAAAAACTCAACTCCTTGTGTTTGGAGGACAAAGAATGCTGAGTTGCATCCAAAGAACATCATACCTACTGTGAAGCACGGGGGTGGAAACATCATGCTTTGGGGCTGTTTTCCTGCAAAGGGACCAGGACGACTGATTCATGTAAAGGAAAGAGTGAATGGGGCCATGTATCATGAGATTTTGAGTGAAAAGCTCCTTCCACCAGCAAGGGCATTGAAGATGAAACGTGGCTGGGTCTTTCAGCATGACAATGATCCCAAACACACCGCCCGGGCAGCGAAGGAGTGGCTTCAAAATAATAATATAATAATATATGCCATTTAGCAGACGCTTTTATCCAAAGCGACTTACAGTCATGTGTGCATACATTCTACGTATGGGTGGTCCCAGGAATCGAACCCACTACCCTGGCGTTACAAGCGCCATGCTCTACCAACTGAGCTACAGAAGAAGCATTTCAAGGTCCTGGAGTGGCCTAGCCAGTCTCCAGATCTCAACCCCATAGAAAATCTTTGGAGGGAGTTGAAAGTCCGTGTTGCCCAGCAACAGCCCCAAAACATCACTGCTCTAGAGGAGATCTGCATGGAGGAATGGGCCAAAATACCAGCAACAGTGTGTGAAAACCTTGTGAAGACTTACAGAAAACGTTTGACCTCTGTCATTGCCAACAAAGGGTATATAACAAAGTATTGAGATAAACTTTTGTTATTGACCAAATACTTATTTTCCACCATAATTTGCAAATAAATTCATTAAAAATCCTACAATGTGATTTTCTGGATTTTTTTTCCTTCTCATTTTGTCTGTCATAGTTGAAGTGTACCTATGATGAAAATTACAGGTCTCTCTCATCTTTTTAAGTGGGAGAACTTGCACAATTGGTGGCTGACTAAATACTTTAATGCCCCACTGTATATATCCAAAATGTACATTTATTTGGCGCATTTGATCCAGAAAAACACCGGTTACAACTTGCGCAACGTGACTACAAAATATCCTAAAAGTTACCTGTAAATTTTGCCAAAACATTTTAAACTATTTTTGTAATCCAACATTACGTATTTTAACGTAAATAATTGATCAAATTGAAGACGGGATGATCTGTGTTCAATACAGGAGGAAAACAAACTGTAGCTAGCATTCTGGTCACGCGCCTCTATCTAACAGTACACTTCAAGTGACCCTCGTTCAAGATGGCCATACTTCTTCATTAGACAAAGGAATAACCTCAACCAATTTCTAAAGACTGTTGACATCCAGTGGAAGCGATAGGAACTGCAAGAAGGTCCTTTAGAAATCTGGATTCCCAATGAAAACTCATTGAAAAGAGAGTGACCTCAAAAAAAAAATCTGAATGGTTTGTCCTCGGAGTTTCGCCTGCTAAATAAGTTCTGTTATACTTACAGACATGATTCAAACAGTTTTAGAAACTTCTGTGTGGTGCATATCTTATCCTCTGGGGATGAGTAGCAGGCAGTTGAATTTGGGCATGCATTTCATCCAGATGTGAAAATACTGCCCCCTGTTACCAAGAAGTTAAGGTTTCGAGGCTGACGTTTGGCAACTCGAACCTTCAGCTCCCTCCACAGATTTTCTAGTGGATTAAGGTCTGGAGACTGGCCACTACAGGACCTTAATTTTCTTCTTCTTGAGCCACTCCTTTGTTGCCTTGGCCGTGTGTTTTGGGTCATTGTCATGCTGGAATACCCATCCACGACCCATTTTCAATGCCCTGGCTGAGGGAAAGAGGTTCTCACCCAAGATTTGACGGTACATGGCCCGTCCATCGTCCCTTTAATCCGGTGAAGTTGTTCTGGCCCCTTAGCAGAAAAACACCCCCATACCATAATGTTTCCACCTATATGTTTGACGGTGGGGATGGTGTTCTTGGGGTCATAGGCAGCATTCCTCCTCCTCCAAACACGGTGAGTTGAGTTGATGCCAAAGAGCTCCATTTTGGTCTCATCTGACCACAACACTTTCACCCAGTTGTCCTCTGAGTCATTCAGATGTTCATGGGCAAACTTCAGACGGGCATGTGCTTTCTTGAGCAGGGGGACCTTGTGGGTGCTGCAGGATTTCAGTCCTTCACGGCATAGTGTGTTACCAATTGTTTTCTTGATGACTATGGTCCCAGCTGCCTTGAGATCATTGACAAGATCCTCCCGTGTAGTTCTGGGCTGATTCCTCACCGTTCTCATGTTCATTGCAACTCCACGAGGTGAGATCTTGCATGGAACCCCAGGCCGAGGGAGATTGACAGTTCTTTTGTGTTTCTTCCATTTGCGAATAATCTCACCAACTGTTGTCACCTTCTCACCAAGCTCCTTGGCGATGGTCTTGTAGCCCATTCCAGCCTTGTGTAGGTCTACAATCTTGTCCCTGACATCCTTGGAGAGCTCTCTGGTGTTGGCCACAGATTGCTTCTGTGGGCAGGAGTCTTTTATACAGGTAACAAGCTGAGATTCGGAGCACTCCCTTTAAGAGTGTGCCCCTAATCTCCATTTGTTACCTGTATAAAAGACACCTGGGAGCCAGAAATCTTTCTGATTGAGAGGGGGTCAAATACTTATTTCCCTAATTAAAATGCAAATCAAGTTAGACATTTTTTGACATGCGTTTTTCTGGATTTTTTTGTTGTTATTCTGTCTCTCACTGTTCAAATAAACCTTCCATTAAAATGATAGACTGATCATTTCTTTGTCAGTGGGCAAACGTACAAAATCAGCAGGGGATCAAATACTTTTCTCCCTCACTCTATCCAAAATGGAGATGTGTGGATAAACCACTTCTCCAATCTATTTGGCTCTATAACAAAGAACAAATTGCAAAAATGCATATGCATAATCAAATACAAATCTTAGAATCAATTATTAAAGACTACCAGAATTACATTGAATGAACTACAGAACAAAACACAAACCCTCCAATCCAAAAAGGCCTGTGGGGTTGATGGTATCCTAAATGGAATGATAATACATACAGACAACACATTCCAATTGGCTATACTTAAAACATTTTAATAACATCATCCTTAGCTCTGGCATCTTCCCCAATTTTTGGAACCAAGGCCTGATCACCCCAATCGACCAAAGTGGAGACAGATTTGACCCCAATAACTACCATGGGATATGCATCAACAGCAACCTTGGGAAAATCCTCTGCATTATCATTAACAGCAGACTTGTGAAAACAATGTACTGAGCAAATGTCAAATGGACTTTTTACCAAAACATTTGGCAAACACACATTTCTTTCCACAGAGGTGGGGTGAGACAGGGATGCAGCTTAAGCCCCACCGTCTTCAGCATATATAACAAAAAATTGTCAAGGGATCTAGAACAGTCTGCAGCACCCGGCCTCACCCTACTAGAATCTGAAGTCAAATGTCTATTGTTTGTTGATGATCTGGGTCTTCTTTCCCCAACCAGCAGCATCTAGATCTTCTGCACAGATTCTGTCAGACCAGGGGCCTGACAGTAAATCTCAGTAAGACAAAAATAATGGTGTTACAAAAAAGATCCATTTGCCAGGACCACGAATACAAATTCCATTAGACCGTTGCCCTAGAGCACACAAAAAAACGATACACACTGTAGCAGGCTCAAGGGTGTAGGGTTTCCACATCTCCAAGTTCAATAACAAAACATGCAGCAGAGCATAACGAGAAAGCAAACGGGGAGTTCATTAAGGATTTTGGTACACTGGGGAAGTAGGGGGAATTCACCAATTACTTCACAAGCCATTCTCGCTGTTCCATTCTCCAGGGGTAATCCTAAAACGTTACTGTCCTAATTCCATGACATCCAAACCAGGGGTGCATTGTCTGTTACAAGTGTAATGTGTCATCATAATAAGTAATACTTCAGCGTTTCCAGTGCCCACTTGATCGCTAGACATTCTTTCTCCACCGTGGAATATCTTTGTTCCCGTAGCAACAGCTTCCGGTGAATGTACATGACTGGGTGTTCCTCACCTTCTTGTAGCTATGATAGCACGGCACCCACCCCTGTATCGGACGCATAGGTCTGTACCACCAGTGGTTTGGAGAAGTCCGGGGTCAACAGGACGAGTCCAGAACACAGTGCTCCCTTTAGGTCCAGGAAGGCTTTTACCGTCTCCTCGGTCCACGTCACCTGCGCGGGCAGACCGGTCAGGGGGCTGGCTAGGGAGGCAAAGTGTGGAATAAAGCTCCGGTAGTAACTATTCAACCCCACAAATGTGCCTACCTGCTTCTTGGTGAGGGGGTGGAGCCAGTCCTGATCGCCACTTTCTTCACCTGGGGTTTGACACATCCCCTCCCGATCGTGTACCCCAGGTACACAGCCTCCCGCAGGCTGAGCCGACATTTCTTTGGGTTTGCTGTTCGCCCCACCTCCCGTAAGGCCTGTAATACCACGCTCAGCTGGTTTAGATGTATCTCCCACTCGCTCCCATGGATCACAATATCGTCAATGTATGCCACTGTGTACTCCTGATGGGGTCAGAGAACCCGGTCCATCAACCTCTGGAAGGTGGCCGGGGCCCCGTGCAGCCCTAAGGGCAGCTTCTTGTAATGGAACTGTCCGTCCGGGGTGGCGAAAGCAGTTTTCTCGTGTGCCTCAGGAGCTAAGGGCACCTGCCAATAACCCTTCATCAGGTCGAGCGTGCTGATAAATCGGGCAGTCCCTAGCCGTTTGATTAACCTGTTGAGTGTAGGGGGTAGTATTTTGATGTTTGGATGAAAAAACGTACCCGAATTAAACTGACTATTTCTCAGGCCCAGAAGCTAGAATATGCATATAATTGTCAGATTAGGATAGAAAACAGTCTAAAGTTTCCAAAACTGTCAAAATATTGTCTGTGAGTATAACAGAACTGATATTGCAGGCGAAACCCTGAGGAAAATCCAACTTGGAAGTGCCTCTTATTTTGAAAGCACCCTGTTCCATTGCCTGCCTTCCCTCCATTTTAAGGGATATCAACCAGATTCCTTTCCCCATGGCTTCCACATGGTGTGAACAGTGTTTAGACATAGTTTCAGCCTTTTATTCCACTTCGCGTCAGTGGATGGCTGGATGCCAGCAGAGTTTTGCATGCGCAACAGCTTGGAGCAGACATTTTCTCTCTCTCTCCTATTGAAAAAGCTATGGTCCGGTTGAAATATTATTGATCATTTATTGTAAAAACAACCTGAGGATTGATTATAAAAAACGTTTGACATGTTTCTACGAACTTTACGGATACTATTTGGAATTTTCGTCTGCCCCATCGTGACCGCTCGAGCCTGTGGATTTCTGAACAAAACGCGCCAACCAAATGGAGGCATTTTGGATATAAAAATAATCTTTATGGAACAAAAGGAACATTTATTGTGTAACTGGGAGTCTCGTGAGTGCAAACATCCGAAGATCATCAAAGGTAAACGATTCATTTTATTGCTTTTCTGACTTTCGTGACCAATCTACTTTCCTGCTAGCTGTTTGTAATGTTTTGTCTGCTGAGAGAGATGTCCTTACATAAACGCTTGGTTTGCTTTAGCTGTAAATCTTTTTTGAAATCTGACATGCCAGGTGGATTAACTCTTGATCTTAGCCATCCCGGATCCGGGATCATGACTACACCCTCAGGCTCATTACCATAACGCAACGTTAACGATTTCTAAAAATCGCAAATGAAATGAAATAAATATGCCTGCTCTCAAGCTTAGCCTTTTCTTAACAACACTGTCATCTCAGATTTTCAAAATATGCTTTTGAACCATAGAAAATCAATCATTTGTGTAAGAGTATTGATAGCTAGCATAGCATTTAGCATAGCATTTAGCACGCAACATTTTCACAAAAAACAGAAAAGCAATCAAATAAAATAATTTACCTTTGAAGAACTTCAAATGTTTTCAATGAGGAGACTCTCAGTTACATAGCAGATGTCCAGTTTTTCCTGAAAGATTCTTTGTGTAGGACAAATCGCTCCGTTTTGTACATCACATTTGGCTACCGAAACGAACCGAAAATTCAGTCACCAAAACGTCAAACTTTTTTCCGGATTAACTCCATAATATCGACCGAAACATGGCAAACGTTGTTTGAATCAATCCTCAAGGTGTTTTGTCACATATCTCTTCATTGATATGCCGTTCGTGGAAGCATGCTTTCGTCTCAGAATCCCATGGAAAAATACCAGCAGCTGAGTTTTGCGCACCAATTTCCACGCAGGACACCGTGCGGACACTGTAGTCTCTTATGGTCAATCTTCCAATGATATGCCTACAAATATGTCACAATGCTGCAGACCCCTTGGGGAAACGATAGAAAGGGCAGGCTCATTCCTGTCGCATTCACAGCCATATAAGGAGATAATGAAAAACAGAGCCTCAGAAATCCTGTTCATTTCCTGGTTGCAGTTTCATCTTGGTTTTGCCTGAAGCTTCTGTTCTTGGGCACTCAGTGAATATCTTTGCAGTTCTGGAAACGTCAGAGTGTTTTCTTTCCAAAGCTATCAATTCCATGCATAGTCGAGCATCTTTTTGTGACAAAATATTGCGCTTAAAACGGGCATGTCTTTTTATCTAAAAATTAAATACTGCCTAGAGTATCAAGAGGTTAACAACAGGCTAAGCTGTGTTTGCTATATTGCACTTGTGATTTCATGAAAATTAAATATTTTTAGTAATTTAATTTGAATTTGGCTCTCTGCAATTCAGCGGATGTTGACAAAAATGATCCCGCTAACGGGATGGGTGCGCCAAGAAGTAAATTCATAAATTCGGTATGCTTCCGGTATGCGGTAGGGTCTCAACTTCTGCTTTTTCCCAGTTTCGGTGATGATACTGTGCTGTACCAGATCGGTGTGTCCGATCGGTGTGTCCTGGTTCAGTGGAGAACGCATCCTTGGTTATCGGCCGACCAACTCTCTCAGCTCCTGCTTCTGGGCTTGGCTCAGCTGCACCCCCATTGGCAGCTCCGCCGGCTCTGTCTCTGTCGTAAACTACTTCTGGGAAATAGAGTAGAGTACATCACATGCATTCAATTTCTTTAGCAAATGCACATGGTAAATCTGGGTCAGATGCCTATGTCCCAGCTATCTGACCCTATAGTTAACCTCTCTAGGGTAGGGGGCAGTATTTTGACATCCGGATGAAAAGCATGCCCAAAGTAAACTGCCTGTTACTCAGGCCCAGAAGCTAGGATATGCATATAATTGATATATTTGGATGGTAAACACTCTAAAGTTTCTAAAACTGTTAAAATAATGTCTGTGAGTATAACAGACCTGATATGGCAAGCAAAACCCTGAGGACAAACCATCCCCCCCCAAAAAACATTCAGTTTACCACTATTTTCAATGGCTAGTATTTTAATAATAAGGCCAAGTCCTCCCAGATTGCAGTTCCTAGGTCTTCCACTAGATGTCAACAGTCTTTAGAAAGAGTTTCAGGCTGGTTGTTGGACAAATTACCCAGAAATTGTAGTTTTTCTAGGTGGTTCCCATTTTGGCTGTAATGTTTCCAAGCGCGTGGAGGAAAGCACGTTCTTTCTTATTTATCTCCGGTAAATGAACTTACTATTCTCAGTCTTAAAACTGAGTTTTTATGGATATAAAGTTTTTTATGGATTTTCATGCTTTTGTATGCGGGGCGCTGTCCTCAGATAATCGCATGGTTTGCTTTCGCCGTAAAGCCTTTTTGAAATCTGACGCATCGGCTGGATTAACAAGAAGTTAAGTTTTATTTTGATGTATAACACATAGATTTTTAAGAATGTTAAATATTTGAATTGAGTATTTTTGAATTTCACGCTCTGCAATTTCACCGGATGTTGGCCAGGTGAGACGCTACCGTCCCACGTACCCTAGAGAGGTTAACTTCACCCACTTTCTCAATGACTTCGTATGGCCTGTTCCATCGGGCCAAAAACGTACATTCTTAGGTGGGGTCCAATACCAACACTTTGTCTCCTGACTGAAAGTCCCTTCGTTGTGCCCCTCTGTTGTACACCCGCAGTTGGGCCTACTGTGCCTACAGTATGTGTTCCCGTACCAGGGGCCATAGGGTTGCTATCCGATCTCTCATGTCCCCCACATGCGCCACTAAGGTTCGGTGGGGCGACGGTTGCTGTTCTCAGGCTTCTTTAGCCACGTCCAACAGTCCTCGGGGTCGTCTCCCATACAGGATTTCGAAGGGATACAATCCTGTTGAAGCTTGGGGCACTTCTCATTTCGAGAACATCAGGTATGGTAGCAGCTGGTCCCACCTTCTTTATCATCTGCTTCAGGGTTCGATTGAATCTTTCCACCAACCCATTGGTCTGAGGGTGAGAAAATGAGGTGCGCAACTAGGTTATTTTCATTAGCTTGCATAGATCCTTCATGATTCATGACTTGAACGGGATGCCCTCATGAATCAATATCTTGTTGGGGATGCCTACACAGGAGAACAGCATGACCAACTCACGTGCGATTCCCTTGGTGGCCATGGTGCGCAGGGGAATGGCTTCCGGGTACAAGGTGACATAATCCAGAATTGGTAGAATGTATTGGTGCCCTTGGTTGCTTTTGGGTAGAGGTCCCACCAGGTCCATTGCGATCCTGGTCGGACAGGGTCACCATACTCCCAGAGTCCACAAGTGCCGTGGTGTCCTTTCCATTGGCTCTTACCAGGGTGACAGGGGAAGGACCACTCTCCCTAGCCCAGCATGCCATTAGCAAGCCTCAGGGCCGCCCGTTGGCTACCTCACTGGCTGAGGTTGAAGGCATCGGGACATCGCAGTTTGAACAGTTCCAGGCGATGTGTCCCGGCTCGCCACACTCATACCATTTCCTGCTGACCATGTTCAGGAAGGAGCGTTGTCTCGGGGATCTGGTTGTGGGTGTTCCCCCATCCTTCTTTCCGGCGTGGTCCTCCTTCATTTTCACTCCTTCATGCAAGTGGAAGGTTCTGCCTTCTGTGGTTGTCCGCTGCGCAAGACCTCCAAAGCCACCTGTTGTCCTTCCACCAGCTGATCTGCGCTCTGCGGAATAGCTTGGCTGGCTAACTTTTTAGTTTTGAATGGGAGAGAGGGTATAAATGTATCTATGACCACTTTCTAGATGGTCGTGAGCATCAGAGTTCAGCAGTTAGCTGCCTCTTGGCCAGCCTAATCAATATCCAAGATGGCATAGCAGCCGTATGTATGTGTGTTTGTCTTGTCCCGAGTAAATAGTCTGCAAATAGTCTGTTTCTTCTGTTTTTTGTATATATTTTAATCTCACTGTCCATCTAAATAGCCCACCCAACTACCTCATCCCCATATTGTTATTTATTTTGTTGCTCCTTTGCACCCCAGTATGTCTACTTCCACATTCATATTATGCACATCTATCATTGTTACAACAATGTACATAGCCATAATATGACTTTCATTAGTATAATGTTTACTGATTATTTTTGATTGTTTAACTTTTTTAATGATCTTTTTCACTTGCTTTGGCAATGTAAACATGTGCCAATAAATCCCCTTTAATTGAATTGATAGAGAGAAAGTGTGGGGGGTGAGAGAGAGAGAGAGAGTCAGTGGAACATCATGAGGTAATGACTCCTGGAGGTCTGGGGCTGGGGTGACTCCTGGAGGTCTGGGGGATAGGGTGACTCCTGGAGGTTTGGGGCTGAGGTGACTCCTGGAGGTCTGGGGGGTAGGGTGACTCCTGGAGGTCTGGGGCTGGGGTGACTCCTGGAGGTCTGGGGGATAGGGTGACTCCTGGAGGTTTGGGGCTGGGGTGACTCCTGGAGGTCTGGGGGATAGGGTGACTCCTGGAGGTCTGGGGCTGGGGTGACTCCTGGAGGTCTGGGGGATAGGGTGACTCCTGGAGGTTTGGGGCTGGGGTGACTCCTGGAGGTCTGGGGGATAGGGTGACTCCTGGAGGTCTGGGGCTGGGGTGACTCCTGGAGGTCTGGGGGATAGGGTGACTCCTGGAGGTCTGGGGCTGGGGTGACTCCTGGAGGTCTGGGGGATAGGGTGACTCCTGGAGGTCTGGGGCTGGGGTGACTCCTGGAGGTCTGGGGGATAGGGTGACTCCTGGAGGTCTGGGGCTGGGGTGACTCCTGGAGGTCTGGGGGATAGGGTGACTCCTGGAGGTTTGGGGCTGATGTGACTCCTGGAGGTCTGGGGGGGTAGGGTGACTCCTGGAGGTCTGGGGCTGGGGTGACTCCTGGAGGTCTGGGGGATAGGGTGACTCCTGGAGGTCTAGGGTAGGGTGACTCCTGGAGGTCTGGGGGATAGGGTGACTCCTGGAGGTCTAGGGTAGGGTGACTCCTGGAGGTCTGAGGCTGGGGTGACTCCTGGAGGTCTGGGGCTGAGGCTAGGAGAGGGCTTGTTGTGCACTGAGCAGCTCAGGCTGATTTCAATGTGGGACTGTGGGAGGTCAAACAAGGAGCCAGAATACTTGACTCAAGAGGATGCTTTTGCTTTGAGTTGCTGATACCACAATATTTAGGTTACTATATGATTAGAATGATACACTACGTATCTGTGTCATTAACACATTGGTTACTAACTTGTAGAAGATTGGTATGAGCATTTACTTCATTGAACAACCGTGTAAACCCGTGGGTATATTTGATATCTCATTCTGTGACACAAAAACAAACTGATGAAAGTCTGCCTCTGTTGCCGACTGGGGCAAAGTTGTGCTGCCCGCATTTCCTGTTGTGCCGTACTGTAAAGTTCTGAAGGATAGTTTTGCCTGGTAATCAGTGAGCGGCATCTGCTGTGTCTGCCAGGGAAGAGCAGGCCAGGGCACAGCCTTGTCTTCTGAGCCCTGAGGACGACACTCCCCTTGAACGACACATTGGATGACACATTGGATGACGTTCCCCTGTGAGTAAATGCTCATTCACACACACACACACACACACACACACACACACACACACACACACACACACACACACACACACACACACACACACACACACACACACACACACACACACACACACACACACACACACACACACACACACACACACACACACACACACACACACACACACACACACACACACACACACACACACACACACACACACACACACACACACACACACACACACACACACACACACAATAGGTCCACATTTGTTTTAGTCTCACCACCGTGACCAAGCCTATTAGCTAGCATGGTTCTGTCACTGCTAGTAGCTACTCTTGGCTGGATAGGATGAAATATGATGAAATTGGCTGAACTCCCAAAAGACCCACATAATCCCCCCTTTGTTTAGTGTTCACTCAGACGCGTTCGGTCAGGAAGTTTACAAAGTCAGACGACGGAGGGGCCAATTTCCTCCTGAGTTCTATGTGAATGTAATCAGGGAAAGATGCTCCGTACTAGTTACCCAGGCATTCAGCACAGGCCAAAAACAGGAACGTCTGACTGAGGTTATTCACCACAGCTGGAGTTCAGCTCTGACTCAAAGCAGCCCTGTTATAGACTCCCATGCAACAGCTAAATATCAGAGCCATGAATGGCTCCCTGAATAGTCTTGGTACCAGAGCGGTTTGAGTATACGAGTGTAAAGGGATATGATAAGGAAAAACAGGTGGAACAGTAACATTCACTTGAGAAAGTCCCCATTGTGCTCACTTGACTTTCTCAATTGAATGTTACTGTTCCACCTGTTTTTCCTTGTCATACCCCTTTACACTCGTATATGGGTTTGAAAATGGCAAATTTTCTCACTGATAAATCCCTAAATGAAAATGCAGGGGATGTGCAGTAACATGCTATACATGATGTCAGAGCTCTGGCCATTCTGAACTTGACCATGACAAAAAGTTTCCCCCATCCCTCACGCTAATTAAGCAACGTTTGCCCATTTCTTTGTTGTCTGAGTGAGGGAAATTATGTCAGTTAAGATGCCTCAATGTATTTTGAAAGATCAAACATTGAGGATTAAAATAATACAGTTTTGATGTCATAAAAGCAAGCGAAACACCTGTGAGTCCAAATGTGCTCTTCACATTTCCACACCATAAAACTCATGTCAGTGTCAGCGTTTATGATCACTATGTTTGATGTACAGTTACAAGATGACATGGTGTCATACCCTGTGTTGTTCTGAATAGAATGAGTCTGTTTGTCTATTGTGAAGAGAATGTGCCGCAGCACACACACCTGAAAATACTCATGACACTGTTCTATGCGTACCAAAATGACCTTCTGATTCCCTTAATTACATTGGGAAAGCCTAAGAATGTAATATCCTATTTTATAACTTAGCTAGTCATATTGGCAATAGAATAAGCTTCCAAATGATGCCCACCTGTCCCAGATTATGATTTATAGTGGATCGTTTTTGGATTGAGTAAACAACAACAGTAATTATATGGTGGCAGGCAGGGTTGTGTTCCAACAAAAACAACTACTAGTCTGCTTGCTCTAGTTCCTCAACAGCACAGCTAGGAGAGGTAAAACAAACACCTTATAGTTGACTCTTCTTTGAGTCGTATAAGTGCATTGAAATGACTTAGGAACTGTGCACACTTCGGAGAGGCGTGTGGCAAATTGGAGACACCAGTTAGACCTCTCATTCAAACCCTGGTCATTTTTTTTGTCTTATGTTGCACCTACCTCACATTTTCCAGGAATATTTTTTATCATGTTACTGAATGTAACTAAGATATTTTCAGTTTTTCATTATCAATAAATATGGCAAAAAGTACAGTAAATGTAAAATGCACATCAAATAAATAGTGTAATGTTTAGATTCAGTCTTGTGTCTGTGAACTGACAATGTCCTCACCTTTGGTCTAATAATTTCCCACGATCTCCAGACTGTTCCCTTTCAATTTCTACCATGGTTATGCATTTCATATTTATTTTATAAGAAACATCTCAATTTAGCCCTATGCATATAGGTCAATTCCCTTGAGTGTAAAGGGTTAATGCGGTTTTTAATCATACTTGCTCCTCCTCCTTTCTGGGTTGTTGCAATAAGTTGAATGTTCCACATGTTATCAGTGTGTTTATTCTCGGTGTATAAGGCGCATGGTTTGTGTTAGCAGTTAGCGTTGAGTGCTAAGAGGGACATTATACACACTAATTAGCTTCCCTGTAGGCATATCTATCTACCTGTCTTTAACTAAAGGCCACAGCATCTGCCAGCCTCTCCCTTTACTCTACTGCACTTCCCCCTCTCTTTTCCTCTGTTTCCTCCTCTCTTATCTGAGACGGGAAATGGATGCATGCAGCAGCTGTTTAATCAGAGCCTGTCTCTCTCTCATCTCCATGGTGACTTGGAGCGATAAATGGAAACGGGAGTGATTGAAGGGAATCGGATGTCCCTGTCAAAGAGAGAGGAGAGAGGGGAGCTAAAGAGGAGGCAGATTATATGTAATGCTCCTTTTCAGCGTTCTGATTTAATGTCATGTGGTGTTTAGAGGATGGAGGTGTCATATGGTTTAGGTTTGACAGAAAACCTTCAGAAGAGAAGACTTGTTGTTGTCTGTTCTCTTCAGATCAATCCACTATCACTGAGCCAGATTAAGCCTAGAAAATGAAAAGCGTGTTTAAAGCAACTCTCCTCTGAAAGTAAATGATTTAGTCCAGGAGTAGACTGAATCTGGGTCTGTGAAACCATAGAGTAGACCTTATCCTTTCACACATCGTTTTTGTGCTTCCTGTCACTACTTTGGATTATGTCCCGTTAGTGGCCAACACGGTCTCAGCATCATGAGTCCTTTCCCACTTTCTCTGACAGTGCGATATAGCAGGATGAACAGGATGTGCTAGAGGGGTTCTGTTCTGTCATGATGTTTTCCTCTTCCTCAGACTCCCTGTGATCTGATCTTGGGGAGTCTTGTTAGCTCTGTGAGAAGGTTGACAAACTCCAGCTGCTTTGTCTAACAGAACATTCCCTGGCCTGACCCTTCTCCCTCTCTGGCCTGTCTTAATCCATCTCTGCTTGTCACAGATTAGCTAGCTCACACCCTCCACTGCGTCAAAAGACTCCTTCCTCACTTCTAATCTGTCTCTTTGCATCTGGGGCATGCTGTGTTCTGCCCCACTAACTAGCTCACCTTAAGATGTAGAGGAAGATTAACTTTATCATGCTTACCATGTCGCTGTGCCCAAATCAGACAATTGAGTTGTGTTTGATGATACTGGATCACTGAGCCTCACTGCTAAAGAAGGCAGATAGCCACCTGTCAGCCAAAACAAGCAAGAGTTCCATCCATGAATCTGTCATGGGTGGCTGCCCCTCTGTGGACCACCAACATTCTCTACATGCTGTTATTCTTGTTGATTTTACTCCCTGTCTCACTGTTTGTTGTTGCAACTATCTTTTGGACTGGAAAAGAGATACAGATTTAATCCCCGTTTCTAGAACACCAAGGTATCATAAATTGTGAGTATCTGAGATGAATAACATTGACATCTCTCTACAGAGAACAATACATCCTATTTTCTCCTCAGCCTGGTTGGTTTGACTCAGAAGTCTCCCAGGTCAATGATTGTGTGTGTGTTTTGTAACTTTGACATTATGTGGTATTGTGTGTAGGCCAGTGACAAAACATCTAAATGTAATCCATTTGAAATGTTCAATCAATCAAATGTATTTATAAAGACCTTTTTACATCAGCCGATGTCACAAGGTGCTGTACAGAAACACAGCCTAAAACCCCAAACAGCAAGCAATGCAGATGTAGAAGCATGGAAAAACTCCCTAGAAAGGAAGGAACCTAGGAATAAACCTAGAAAGGAACCAGGCTCTGAGGGGTGGCCAGTCCTCTTCTGGCTGTGACGGGTGGAGATTATAACAGTACATGGCCAAGATGTTCAAATGTTCATAGATGACCAGCAGGGTCAAATAATAATAATCACAGTGGTTGTAGAGGGTGCCACAGTTCAGTACCTCAGGAGGAAATGTCAGTTGGCTTTTCATAGCCGATCATTCAGAGACAGCAGGCGCGGTAGAGAGAGAGAGTCGAAAACAGCAGGTCTGGGACAGGTAGCACGTCCAGTGAACATGTCAGGGTTCCATAGCCGCAGGCAGAACAGTTGAAACTGGAGCAGCAGCATGACCAGGACTGGGGACAGTAAGGAGTCATCAGGCCAGGCATGAGGCATGATCCTAGGGCTCAGGTCCTATGAGAGAAGAGAAAGAGAGAGAGAATTAGAGGAAGCATACTTAAATTCACACAGGACACCGGAAAAGACAGGAGAAATACTCCAGATATAACAGACTGACCCTAGTCCCCCGACACATAAACTACTGCATCATAAATACTGGAGGCTGAGACAGGAGGTGTTGGGAGACACTGTGGCCCCGTCTGAATTATGTCTGTAACACAGCAAAATGCGGAAAAAGTCAAGGAGTGTAAATACTTTCTGAAGGCACTGTACATTTGGACTGCAACACTGAGGAATGTCCTTGAATTATTGTCTATTTACAGAATATGGGATTCAGTATACTTTAATGGACCTGTATTGACTCTGACATGGTTCTGTACTGTACTGTATGCCTGTGTTGACTCTGTCATGGTTCTATACTGTACACTATGCCTGTGTTGACTCTGTCATGGTTCTGTATTCTATGCCTGTGTTGACTCTGACATGGTTCTGTACTGTACTGTTTGCCTGTGTTGACTCTGACATGGTTCTGTACTGTACTGTATGCCTGTGTTGACTTTGACATGGTTCTGTACTGTAATCTATGCCTGTGTTGACTCTGACATGGTTCTGTACTGTAGTCTATACCTGTGTTGACTCTGACATGGTTCTGTACTGTAGTCTATACCTGTGTTGACTTTGACATGGTTCTGTACTGTACTCTATGCCTGTGTTGACTCTGACATGGTTCTGTACTGTAGTCTATACCTGTGTTGACTCTGACATGGTTCTGTACTGTAGTCTATACCTGTGTTGACTCTGACATGGTTCTGTACTGTACTGTATGCCTGTGTTGACTTTGACATGGCTCTATACTGTACTCTATGTTCTGACATGGTTCTGTATTCTATGCCTGTGTTGACTCTGACATGGTTCTGACTGTACTCTATGCCTGTGTTGACTCTCATGGTTCTGTACTGTACACTATGCCTGTGTTGACTCTGAAATGGTTCTGTATTGTACTGTATGCCTGTGTTGACTCTGTCATGGTTCTGTACTGTACTGTATGCCTGTGTTGACTCTGAAATGGTTCTGTATTGTACTGTATGCCTGTGTTGACTCTGACATGGTTCTGTATTCTATGCCTGTGTTGACTCTGACATGGTTCTGTACTGTACTCTATGCCTGTGTTGACTCTGACATGGTTCTGTATTCTATGCCTGTGTTGACTCTGACATGGTTCTGTATTGTACTGTATGCCTGTGTTGACTCTGACATGGTTCTGTATTCTATGCCTGTGTTGACTCTGACATGGTTCTGTACTGTACACTATGCCTGTGTTGACTCTGTCATGGTTCTATACTGTACTTTATGCCTGTGTTGACTCTGACATGGTTCTGTACTGTACTCTATGCCTGTGTTGACTCTGTCATGGTTCTATACTGTACTTTATGCCTGTGTTGACTCTGACATGGTTCTGTACTGTACTCTATGCCTGTGTTGACTCTGTCATGGTTCTATACTGTACTTTATGCCTGTGTTGACTCTGACATGGTTCTGTACTGTACTTTATGCCTGTGTTGACTCTGACATGGTTCTGTACTGTATTCTATGCCTGTGTTGACTCTGACATGGTTCTGTACTGTACTTTATGCCTGTGTTGACTCTGACATGGTTCTGTATTGTACACTATGCCTGTGTTGACTCTGACATGGTTCTGTATTGTACTGTATGCCTGTGTTGACTCTGACATGGTTCTGTATTCTATGCCTGTGTTGACTCTGACATGGTTCTGTACTGTACTCTATGCCTGTGTTGACTCTGTCATGGTTCTATACTGTACTTTATGCCTGTGTTGACTCTGACATGGTTCTGTACTGTACTGTATGCCTGTGTTGACTCTGTCATGGTTCTGTACTGTACACTATGCCTGTGTTGACTCTGAAATGGTTCTGTATTGTACTCTATGCCTGTGTTGACTCTGACATGGTTCTGTACTGTACTCTATGCCTGTGTTGACTCTGAAATGGTTCTGTATTGTACTCTATGCCTGTGTTGACTCTGACATGGTTCTGTACTGTACACTATGCCTGTGTTGACTCTGTCATGGTTCTGTACTGTACTCTATGCCTGTGTTGACTCTGTCATGGTTCTGTACTGTACTCTATGCCTGTGTTGACTCTGTCATGGTTCTGTATTCTATGCCTGTGTTGACTCTGACATGGTTCTGTACTGTACTCTATGCCTGTGTTGACTCTGTCATGGTTCTGTACTGTACTCTATGCCTGTGTTGACTCTGTCATGGTTCTGTACTGTACTCTATGCCTGTGTTGACTCTGACATGGTTCTGTATTCTATGCCTGTGTTGACTCTGTCATGGTTCTGTACTGTACTCTATGCCTGTGTTGACTCTGTCATGGTTCTGTACTGTACTCTATGCCTGTGTTGACTCTGTCATGGTTCTGTACTGTACTCTATGCCTGTGTTGACTCTGACATGGTTCTGTATTCTATGCCTGTGTTGACTCTGACATGGTTCTGTACTGTACTCTATGCCTGTGTTGACTCTGTCATGGTTCTATACTGTACTTTATGCCTGTGTTGACTCTGACATGGTTCTGTACTGTACTGTATGCCTGTGTTGACTCTGTCATGGTTCTATACTGTACACTATGCCTGTGTTGACTCTGTCATGGTTCTGTATTCTATGCCTGTGTTGACTCTGACATGGTTCTGTACTGTACTGTTTGCCTGTGTTGACTCTGACATGGTTCTGTACTGTACTGTATGTCTGTGTTGACTTTGACATGGTTCTGTACTGTAATCTATGCCTGTGTTGACTCTGACATGGTTCTGTACTGTAGTCTATACCTGTGTTGACTCTGACATGGTTCTGTACTGTAGTCTATACCTGTGTTGACTCTGACATGGTTCTGTACTGTAGTCTATACCTGTGTTGACTCTGACATGGTTCTGTACTGTACTGTATGCCTGTGTTGACTTTGACATGGCTCTATACTGTACTCTATGCCTGTGTTGACTCTGACATGGTTCTGTATTCTATGCCTGTGTTGACTCTGACATGGTTCTGTACTGTACTCTATGCCTGTGTTGACTCTCATGGTTCTGTACTGTACACTATGCCTGTGTTGACTCTGAAATGGTTCTGTATTGTACTGTATGCCTGTGTTGACTCTGTCATGGTTCTGTACTGTACTGTATGCCTGTGTTGACTCTGAAATGGTTCTGTATTGTACTGTATGCCTGTGTTGACTCTGACATGGTTCTGTATTCTATGCCTGTGTTTCTGTCATGGTTCTGTATTCTATGCCTGTGTTGACTCTGACATGGTTCTGTACTGTACTCTATGCCTGTGTTGACTCTGTCATGGTTCTGTACTGTACTCTATGCCTGTGTTGACTCTGTCATGGTTCTGTACTGTACTCTATGCCTGTGTTGACTCTGACATGGTTCTGTACTGTACACTATGCCTGTGTTGACTCTGACATGGTTCTTCTGTACTCTAAGCCTGTGTTGACTCTGACATGGTTCTGTATTCTATGCCTGTGTTGACTCTGACATGGTTCTGTACTGTACACTATGCCTGTGTTGACTCTGACATGGTTCTGTACTGTACACTATGCCTGTGTTGACTCTGTCATGGTTCTGTACTGTACTGTATGCGTGTGTTGACTCTGACATGGTTCTGTACTGTACTGTATGCCTGTGTTGACTCTGACATGGTTCTGTACTGTACTCTAAGCCTGTGTTGACTCTGACATGGTTCTGTACTGTACTCTATGCCTGTGTTGACTCTGACATGGTTCTGTATTGTACACTATGCCTGTGTTGACTCTGACATGGTTCTGTATTGTACTGTATGCCTGTGTTGTGACATGGTTCTGTATTCTATGCCTGTGTTGACTCTGACATGGTTCTGTACTGTACTCTATGCCTGTGTTGACTCTGTCATGGTTCTATACTGTACTTTATGCCTGTGTTGACTCTGACATGGTTCTGTACTGTACTGTATGCCTGTGTTGACTCTGTCATGGTTCTGTACTGTACACTATGCCTGTGTTGACTCTGAAATGGTTCTGTATTGTACTCTATGCCTGTGTTGACTCTGACATGGTTCTGTACTGTACTCTATGCCTGTGTTGACTCTGAAATGGTTCTGTATTGTACTCTATGCCTGTGTTGACTCTGACATGGTTCTGTACTGTACACTATGCCTGTGTTGACTCTGTCATGGTTCTGTACTGTACTCTATGCCTGTGTTGACTCTGTCATGGTTCTGTACTGTACTCTATGCCTGTGTTGACTCTGTCATGGTTCTGTATTCTATGCCTGTGTTGACTCTGACATGGTTCTGTACTGTACTCTATGCCTGTGTTGACTCTGTCATGGTTCTGTACTGTACTCTATGCCTGTGTTGACTCTGTCATGGTTCTGTACTGTATGCCTGTGTTGCCATGGTTCTGTATTCTATGCCTGTGTTGACTCTGTCATGGTTCTGTACTGTACTCTATGCCTGTGTTGACTCTGTCATGGTTCTGTACTGTACTCTATGCCTGTGTTGACTCTGTCATGGTTCTGTACTGTACTCTATGCCTGTGTTGACTCTGACATGGTTCTGTATTCTATGCCTGTGTTGACTCTGACATGGTTCTGTACTGTACTCTATGCCTGTGTTGACTCTGTCATGGTTCTATACTGTACTTTATGCCTGTGTTGACTCTGACATGGTTCTGTACTGTACTGTATGCCTGTGTTGACTCTGTCATGGTTCTGTACTGTACACTATGCCTGTGTTGACTCTGAAATGGTTCTGTATTGTACTCTATGCCTGTGTTGCTGACATGGTTCTGTACTGTACACTATGCCTGTGTTGACTCTGTCATGGTTCTGTACTGTACTCTATGCCTGTGTTGACTCTGTCATGGTTCTGTACTGTACACTATGCCTGTGTTGACTCTGACATGGTTCTGTACTGTACACTATGCCTGTGTTGACTCTGACATGGTTCTGTACTGTACTCTATGCCTGTGTTGACTCTGTCATGGTTCTGTACTGTACTCTATGCCTGTGTTGACTCTGACATGGTTCTGTACTGTACTCTATGCCTGTGTTGACTCTGTCATGGTTCTGTACTGTACACTATGCCTGTGTTGACTCTGACATGGTTCTGTACTGTACTCTATGCCTGTGTTGACTCTGACATGGTTCTGTACTGTACACTATGCCTGTGTTGACTCTGACATGGTTCTGTACTGTACACTATGCCTGTGTTGACTCTGACATGGTTCTTACTGTACACTATGCCTGTGTTGACCCTGAAATGGTTCTGTACTGTACACTATGCCTGTGTTGACTCTGACATGGTTCTGTACTGTACACTATGCCTGTGTTGACTCTGACATGGTTCTGTACTGTACTGTATGCCTGTGTTGACTCTGACATGGTTCTGTACTGTACACTATGCCTCTGTTGACTCTGACATGGTTCTGTACTGTACACTATGCCTGTGTTGACTCTGTCATGGTTCTGTACTGTACACTATGCCTGTGTTGACTCTGACATGGTTCTGTACTGTACACTATGCCTGTGTTGACTCTGACATGGTTCTGTACTGTACTCTATGCCTGTGTTGACTCTGACATGGTTCTGTACTGTACACTATGCCTGTGTTGACTCTGACATGGTTCTGTACTGTACACTATGCCTGTGTTGACTCTGAAATGGTTCTGTACTGTAAACTATGCCTGTGTTGACTCTGACATGGTTCTGTACTGTACACTATGCCTGTGTTGACTCTGACATGGTTCTGTACTGTACTGTATGCCTGTGTTGACTCTGACATGGTTCTGTACTGTACTGTATGCCTGTGTTGACTCTGTCATGGTTCTGTACTGTACACTATGCCTGTGTTGACTCTGTCATGGTTCTGTACTGTACTGTATGCCTGTGTTGACTCTGACATGGTTCTGTACTGTACTCTAAGCCTGTGTTGACTCTGACATGGTTCTGTATTCTATGCCTGTGTTGACTCTGACATGGTTCTGTACTGTACACTATGCCTGTGTTGACTCTGTCATGGTTCTGTACTGTACTGTATGCCTGTGTTGACTCTGACATGGTTCTGTACTGTACTCTATGCCTGTGTTGACTCTGACATGGTTCTGTACTGTACACTATGCCTGTGTTGACTCTGACATGGTTCTGTACTGTACTCTAAGCCTGTGTTGACTCTGACATGGTTCTGTATTCTATGCCTGTGTTGACTCTGACATGGTTCTGTACTGTACACTATGCCTGTGTTGACTCTGACATGGTTCTGTACTGTAAACTATGCCTGTGTTGACTCTGACATGGTTCTGTACTGTACACTATGCCTGTGTTGACTCTGACATGGTTCTGTACTGTACTGTATGCGTGTGTTGACTCTGACATGGTTCTGTACTGTACTGTATGCCTGTGTTGACTCTGACATGGTTCTGTACTGTACTCTAAGCCTGTGTTGACTCTGACATGGTTCTGTACTGTACTCTAAGCCTGTGTTGACTCTGATATGGTTCTGTATTCTATGCCTGTGTTGACTCTGACATGGTTCTGTACTGTAAACTATGCCTGTGTTGACTCTGACATGGTTCTGTACTGTACACTATGCCTGTGTTGACTCTGACATGGTTCTGTACTGTACTGTATGCGTGTGTTGACTCTGACATGGTTCTGTACTGTACTGTATGCCTGTGTTGACTCTGACATGGTTCTGTACTGTACTCTAAGCCTGTGTTGACTCTGACATGGTTCTGTATTCTATGCCTGTGTTGACTCTGACATGGTTCTGTACTGTACACTATGCCTGTGTTGACTCTGACATGGTTCTGTACTGTAAACTATGCCTGTGTTGACTCTGACATGGTTCTGTACTGTACACTATGCCTGTGTTGACTCTGACATGGTTCTGTACTGTACTCTAAGCCTGTGTTGACTCTGACATGGTTCTGTATTCTATGCCTGTGTTGACTCTGACATGGTTCTGTACTGTACACTATGCCTGTGTTGACTCTGACATGGTTCTGTACTGTACACTATGCCTGTGTTGACTCTGTCATGGTTCTGTACTGTACTGTATGCGTGTGTTGACTCTGACATGGTTCTGTACTGTACTGTATGCCTGTGTTGACTCTGACATGGTTCTGTACTGTACTCTAAGCCTGTGTTGACTCTGACATGGTTCTGTACTGTACTCTATGCCTGTGTTGACTCTGACATGGTTCTGTACTGTACACTATGCCTGTGTTGACTCTGACATGGTTCTGTACTGTAAACTATGCCTGTGTTGACTCTGACATGGTTCTGTACTGTACACTATGCCTGTGTTGACTCTGACATGGTTCTGTACTGTAAACTATGCCTGTGTTGACTCTGAAATGGTTCTGTACTGTACACTATGCCTGTGTTGACTCTGTCATGGTTCTGTACTGTACACTATGCCTGTGTTGACTCTGTCATGGTTCTGTACTGTACTCTATGCCTGTGTTGACTCTGACATGGTTCTGTACTGTACACTATGCCTGTGTTGACTCTGTCATGGTTCTGTACTGTACTGTATGCGTGTGTTGACTCTGACATGGTTCTGTACAGTATACCTGTGTTGACTCTGACATGGTTCTGTACTGTACTCTAAGCCTGTGTTGACTCTGACATGGTTCTGTATTCTATGCCTGTGTTGACTCTGACATGGTTCTGTACTGTACTCTATGCCTGTGTTGACTCTGACATGGTTCTGTACTGTAAACTATGCCTGTGTTGACTCTGAAATGGTTCTGTACTGTACTCTATGCCTGTGTTGACTCTGACATGGTTCTGTACTGTACACTATGCCTGTGTTGACTCTGACATGGTTCTGTACTGTACTCTATGCCTGTGTTGACTCTGACATGGTTCTGTATTCTATGCCTGTGTTGACTCTGACATGGTTCTGTACTGTACTGTATGCCTGTGTTGACTCTGACATGCTTCTGTACTGTACTGTTTGCCTGTGTTGACACTGTCATGGTTCTATACTGTACGGTATGCCTGTGTTGACTCTGTCATGGTTCTGTACTGTATACCTGTGTTGACTCTGACATGGTTCTGTACTGTACACTATGCCTGTGTTGACTCTGTCATGGTTCTGTACTGTACTCTATGCCTGTGTTGACTCTGACATGGTTCTGTATTCTATGCCTGTGTTGACTCTGTCATGGTTCTGTACTGTACACTATGCCTGTGTTGACTCTGAAATGGTTCTGTATTGTACTCTATGCCTGTGTTGACTCTGACATGGTTCTGTACTGTACACTATGCCTGTGTTGACTCTGTCATGGTTCTGTACTGTACTCTATGCCTGTGTTGACTCTGTCATGGTTCTGTACTGTACACTATGCCTGTGTTGACTCTGACATGGTTCTGTACTGTACACTATGCCTGTGTTGACTCTGACATGGTTCTGTACTGTACTCTATGCCTGTGTTGACTCTGTCATGGTTCTGTACTGTACTCTATGCCTGTGTTGACTCTGACATGGTTCTGTACTGTACTCTATGCCTGTGTTGACTCTGTCATGGTTCTGTACTGTACACTATGCCTGTGTTGACTCTGACATGGTTCTGTACTGTACTCTATGCCTGTGTTGACTCTGACATGGTTCTGTACTGTACACTATGCCTGTGTTGACTCTGACATGGTTCTGTACTGTACACTATGCCTGTGTTGACTCTGACATGGTTCTGTACTGTACACTATGCCTGTGTTGACCCTGAAATGGTTCTGTACTGTACACTATGCCTGTGTTGACTCTGACATGGTTCTGTACTGTACACTATGCCTGTGTTGACTCTGACATGGTTCTGTACTGTACTGTATGCCTGTGTTGACTCTGACATGGTTCTGTACTGTACACTATGCCTGTGTTGACTCTGACATGGTTCTGTACTGTACACTATGCCTGTGTTGACTCTGTCATGGTTCTGTACTGTACACTATGCCTGTGTTGACTCTGACATGGTTCTGTACTGTACACTATGCCTGTGTTGACTCTGACATGGTTCTGTACTGTACTCTATGCCTGTGTTGACTCTGACATGGTTCTGTACTGTACACTATGCCTGTGTTGACTCTGACATGGTTCTGTACTGTACACTATGCCTGTGTTGACTCTGAAATGGTTCTGTACTGTACACTATGCCTGTGTTGACTCTGTCATGGTTCTGTACTGTACTGTATGCCTGTGTTGACTCTGACATGGTTCTGTCTGTACTCTAAGCCTGTGTTGACTCTGACATGGTTCTGTATTCTATGCCTGTGTTGACTCTGACATGGTTCTGTACTGTACACTATGCCTGTGTTGACTCTGTCATGGTTCTGTACTGTACTGTATGCCTGTGTTGACTCTGACATGGTTCTGTACTGTACTCTATGCCTGTGTTGACTCTGACATGGTTCTGTACTGTACACTATGCCTGTGTTGACTCTGACATGGTTCTGTACTGTACTCTAAGCCTGTGTTGACTCTGACATGGTTCTGTATTCTATGCCTGTGTTGACTCTGACATGGTTCTGTACTGTACACTATGCCTGTGTTGACTCTGACATGGTTCTGTACTGTAAACTATGCCTGTGTTGACTCTGACATGGTTCTGTACTGTACACTATGCCTGTGTTGACTCTGACATGGTTCTGTACTGTACTGTATGCGTGTGTTGACTCTGACATGGTTCTGTACTGTACTGTATGCCTGTGTTGACTCTGACATGGTTCTGTACTGTACTCTAAGCCTGTGTTGACTCTGACATGGTTCTGTACTGTACTCTAAGCCTGTGTTGACTCTGATATGGTTCTGTATTCTATGCCTGTGTTGACTCTGACATGGTTCTGTACTGTAAACTATGCCTGTGTTGACTCTGACATGGTTCTGTACTGTACACTATGCCTGTGTTGACTCTGACATGGTTCTGTACTGTACTGTATGCGTGTGTTGACTCTGACATGGTTCTGTACTGTACTGTATGCCTGTGTTGACTCTGACATGGTTCTGTACTGTACTCTAAGCCTGTGTTGACTCTGACATGGTTCTGTATTCTATGCCTGTGTTGACTCTGACATGGTTCTGTACTGTACACTATGCCTGTGTTGACTCTGACATGGTTCTGTACTGTAAACTATGCCTGTGTTGACTCTGACATGGTTCTGTACTGTACACTATGCCTGTGTTGACTCTGACATGGTTCTGTACTGTACTCTAAGCCTGTGTTGACTCTGACATGGTTCTGTATTCTATGCCTGTGTTGACTCTGACATGGTTCTGTACTGTACACTATGCCTGTGTTGACTCTGACATGGTTCTGTACTGTACACTATGCCTGTGTTGACTCTGTCATGGTTCTGTACTGTACTGTATGCGTGTGTTGACTCTGACATGGTTCTGTACTGTACTGTATGCCTGTGTTGACTCTGACATGGTTCTGTACTGTACTCTAAGCCTGTGTTGACTCTGACATGGTTCTGTACTGTACTCTATGCCTGTGTTGACTCTGACATGGTTCTGTACTGTACACTATGCCTGTGTTGACTCTGACATGGTTCTGTACTGTAAACTATGCCTGTGTTGACTCTGACATGGTTCTGTACTGTACACTATGCCTGTGTTGACTCTGACATGGTTCTGTACTGTAAACTATGCCTGTGTTGACTCTGAAATGGTTCTGTACTGTACACTATGCCTGTGTTGACTCTGTCATGGTTCTGTACTGTACACTATGCCTGTGTTGACTCTGTCATGGTTCTGTACTGTACTCTATGCCTGTGTTGACTCTGACATGGTTCTGTACTGTACACTATGCCTGTGTTGACTCTGTCATGGTTCTGTACTGTACTGTATGCGTGTGTTGACTCTGACATGGTTCTGTACAGTATACCTGTGTTGACTCTGACATGGTTCTGTACTGTACTCTAAGCCTGTGTTGACTCTGACATGGTTCTGTATTCTATGCCTGTGTTGACTCTGACATGGTTCTGTACTGTACTCTATGCCTGTGTTGACTCTGACATGGTTCTGTACTGTAAACTATGCCTGTGTTGACTCTGAAATGGTTCTGTACTGTACTCTATGCCTGTGTTGACTCTGACATGGTTCTGTACTGTACACTATGCCTGTGTTGACTCTGACATGGTTCTGTACTGTACTCTATGCCTGTGTTGACTCTGACATGGTTCTGTATTCTATGCCTGTGTTGACTCTGACATGGTTCTGTACTGTACTGTATGCCTGTGTTGACTCTGACATGCTTCTGTACTGTACTGTTTGCCTGTGTTGACACTGTCATGGTTCTATACTGTATGCCTGTGTTGACTCTGTCATGGTTCTGTACTGTATACCTGTGTTGACTCTGACATGGTTCTGTACTGTATGCCTGTGTTGACTCTGACATGGTTCTGTATTCTATGCCTGTGTTGACTCTGTCATGGTTCTGTACTGTACTCTATGCCTGTGTTGACTCTGACATGGTTCTGTACTGTACTCTATGCCTGTGTTGACTCTGACATGGTTCTGTACTGTACTGTATGCCTGTGTTGACTCTGACATGGTTGTGTACTGTATACCTGTGTTGACTCTGTCATGGTTCTGTACTGTACTGTATGCCTGTGTTGACTCTGTCATGGTTCTTACTGTATGCCTGTGTTGACTCTGTCGTGGTTCTGTACTCTATGCCTGTGTTGACTCTGACATGGTTCTGTACTGTATTCTATGCCTGTGTTGACTCTGAAATGGTTCTGTACTGTACTCTATGCCTGTGTTGACTCTGACATGGTTCTGTACTGTACACTATGCCTGTGTTGACTCTGTCATGGTTCTGTACTGTACTCTATGCCTGTGTTGACTCTGACATGGTTCTGTACTGTACTGTATGCCTGTGTTGACTCTGACATGGTTCTGTACTGTACTCTAAGCCTGTGTTGACTCTGACATGGTTCTGTATTCTATGCCTGTGTTGACTCTGACATGGTTCTGTACTGTACACTATGCCTGTGTTGACTCTGACATGGTTCTGTACTGTAAACTATGCCTGTGTTGACTCTGACATGGTTCTGTACTGTACACTATGCCTGTGTTGACTCTGACATGGTTCTGTACTGTACTCTAAGCCTGTGTTGACTCTGACATGGTTCTGTATTCTATGCCTGTGTTGACTCTGACATGGTTCTGTACTGTACACTATGCCTGTTTTGACTCTGACATGGTTCTGTACTGTACACTATGCCTGTGTTGACTCTGTCATGGTTCTGTACTGTACTGTATGCGTGTGTTGACTCTGACATGGTTCTGTACTGTACTGTATGCCTGTGTTGACTCTGACATGGTTCTGTACTGTACTCTAAGCCTGTGTTGACTCTGACATGGTTCTGTACTGTACTCTATGCCTGTGTTGACTCTGACATGGTTCTGTACTGTACACTATGCCTGTGTTGACTCTGACATGGTTCTGTACTGTAAACTATGCCTGTGTTGACTCTGACATGGTTCTGTACTGTACACTATGCCTGTGTTGACTCTGACATGGTTCTGTACTGTAAACTATGCCTGTGTTGACTCTGAAATGGTTCTGTACTGTACACTATGCCTGTGTTGACTCTGTCATGGTTCTGTACTGTACACTATGCCTGTGTTGACTCTGTCATGGTTCTGTACTGTACTCTATGCCTGTGTTGACTCTGACATGGTTCTGTACTGTACACTATGCCTGTGTTGACTCTGTCATGGTTCTGTACTGTACTGTATGCGTGTGTTGACTCTGACATGGTTCTGTACAGTATACCTGTGTTGACTC
Organism: Oncorhynchus keta; assembly: GCF_023373465.1. Lineage (NCBI taxonomy): Eukaryota > Metazoa > Chordata > Actinopteri > Salmoniformes > Salmonidae > Oncorhynchus > Oncorhynchus keta. The sequence continues at coordinate 35,008,192 of NC_068441.1, forward strand.
TGACATGGTTCTGTACTGTACTCTAAGCCTGTGTTGACTCTGACATGGTTCTGTATTCTATGCCTGTGTTGACTCTGACATGGTTCTGTACTGTACTCTATGCCTGTGTTGACTCTGACATGGTTCTGTACTGTAAACTATGCCTGTGTTGACTCTGAAATGGTTCTGTACTGTACTCTATGCCTGTGTTGACTCTGACATGGTTCTGTACTGTACACTATGCCTGTGTTGACTCTGACATGGTTCTGTACTGTACTCTATGCCTGTGTTGACTCTGACATGGTTCTGTATTCTATGCCTGTGTTGACTCTGACATGGTTCTGTACTGTACTGTATGCCTGTGTTGACTCTGACATGCTTCTGTACTGTACTGTTTGCCTGTGTTGACACTGTCATGGTTCTATACTGTACGGTATGCCTGTGTTGACTCTGTCATGGTTCTGTACTGTATACCTGTGTTGACTCTGACATGGTTCTGTACTGTATGCCTGTGTTGACTCTGACATGGTTCTGTATTCTATGCCTGTGTTGACTCTGTCATGGTTCTGTACTGTACTCTATGCCTGTGTTGACTCTGACATGGTTCTGTACTGTACTCTATGCCTGTGTTGACTCTGACATGGTTCTGTACTGTACTGTATGCCTGTGTTGACTCTGACATGGTTGTGTACTGTATACCTGTGTTGACTCTGTCATGGTTCTGTACTGTACTGTATGCCTGTGTTGACTCTGTCATGGTTCTGTACTGTATGCCTGTGTTGACTCTGTCGTGGTTCTGTACTCTATGCCTGTGTTGACTCTGACATGGTTCTGTACTGTATTCTATGCCTGTGTTGACTCTGAAATGGTTCTGTACTGTACTCTATGCCTGTGTTGACTCTGACATGGTTCTGTACTGTACACTATGCCTGTGTTGACTCTGTCATGGTTCTGTACTGTACTCTATGCCTGTGTTGACTCTGACATGGTTCTGTACTGTATTCTATGCCTGTGTTGACTCTGAAATGGTTCTGTACTGTACTCTATGCCTGTGTTGACTCTGACATGGTTCTGTACTGTACTCTATGCCTGTGTTGACTCTGACATGGTTCTGTACTGTACACTATGCCTGTGTTGACTCTGTCATGGTTCTGTACTGTACTGTATGCGTGTGTTGACTCTGACATGGTTCTGTACTGTACTGTATGCCTGTGTCGACTCTGACATGGTTCTGTACTGTACTGTATGCCTGTGTTGACTCTGACATGGTTCTGTACTGTACACTATGCCTGTGTTGACTCTGTCATGGTTCTGTACTGTAATCTATGCCTGTGTTGACTCTGTCATGGTTCTGTACTGTACTGTATGCGTGTGTTGACTCTGACATGGTTCTGTACTGTACTGTATGCCTGTGTTGATTCTGACATGGTTCTGTACTGTACTGTATGCCTGTGTTGACTCTGTCATGGTTCTGTACTGTACTGTATGCCTGTGTCGACTCTGACATGGTTCTGTACTGTACTGTATGCCTGTGTTGACTCTGACATGGTTCTGTACTGTACACTATGCCTGTGTTGACTCTGACATGGTTCTGTACTGTACTGTATGCCTGTGTTGACTCTGTCATGGTTCTGTACTGTACTGTATGCCTGTGTCGACTCTGACATGGTTCTGTACTGTACTGTATGCCTGTGTTGACTCTGACATGGTTCTGTACTGTACTGTATGCCTGTGTTGACTCTGTCATGGTTCTGTACTGTATGCCTGTGTCGACTCTGACATGGTTCTGTACTGTACTGTATGCCTGTGTTGACTCTGACATGGTTCTGTACTGTACACTATGCCTGTGTTGACTCTGTCATGGTTCTGTACTGTAATCTATGCGTGTGTTGACTCTGTCATGGTTCTGTACTGTAATCTATGCGTGTGTTGACTCTGACATGGTTCTGTACTGTACTGTATGCCTGTGTCGACTCTGACATGGTTCTGTACTGTACTGTATGCCTGTGTTGACTCTGACATGGTTCTGTACTGTACACTATGCCTGTGTTGACTCTGTCATGGTTCTGTACTGTACTGTATGCGTGTGTTGACTCTGACATGGTTCTGTACTGTACTGTATGCCTGTGTTGACTCTGACATGGTTCTGTACTGTACTGTATGCCTGTGTTGACTCTGTCATGGTTCTGTACTGTACTGTATGCCTGTGTCGACTCTGACATGGTTCTGTACTGTACTGTATGCCTGTGTTGACTCTGACATGGTTCTGTACTGTACACTATGCCTGTGTTGACTCTGTCATGGTTCTGTACTGTACTGTATGCCTGTGTTGACTCTGACATGGTTCTGTACTGTACTGTATGCCTGTGTTGACTCTGACATGGTTCTGTACTGTAAACTATGCCTGTGTTGACTCTGACATGGTTCTGTACTGTACTGTATGCGTGTGTTGACTCTGACATGGTTCTGTACTGTACTGTATGCCTGTGTTGACTCTGACATGGTTCTGTACTGTAAACTATGCCTGTGTTGACTCTGACATGGTTCTGTACTGTACTGTATGCGTGTGTTGACTCTGACATGGTTCTGTACTGTACTGTATGCCTGTGTTGACTCTGACATGGTTCTGTACTGTAAACTATGCCTGTGTTGACTCTGACATGGTTCTGTACTGTACTGTATGCCTGTGTTGACTCTGACATGGTTCTGTACTGTACACTATGCCTGTGTTGACTCTGTCATGGTTCTGTACTGTACTGTATGCGTGTGTTGACTCTGACATGGTTCTGTACTGTACTGTATGCCTGTGTTGACTCTGTCATGGTTCTGTACTGTACTGTATGCCTGTGTCGACTCTGACATGGTTCTGTACTGTACTGTATGCCTGTGTTGACTCTGACATGGTTCTGTACTGTACACTATGCCTGTGTTGACTCTGTCATGGTTCTGTACTGTACTGTATGCCTGTGTTGACTCTGACATGGTTCTGTACTGTACTGTATGCCTGTGTTGACTCTGACATGGTTCTGTACTGTACTCTATGCCTGTGTTGACTCTGACATGGTTCTGTACTGTACTGTATGCATGTGTTGACTCTGACATGGTTCTGTACTGTACACTATGCCTGTGTTGACTCTGACATGGTTCTGTACTGTACACTATGCCTGTGTTGACTCTGACATGGTTCTGTACTGTAAACTATGCCTGTGTTGACTCTGACATGGTTCTGTATTGTACTCTATGCCTGTGTTGACTCTGACATGGTTCTGTACTGTACACTATGCCTGTGTTGACTCTGTCATGGTTCTGTACTGTACACTATGCCTGTGTTGACTCTGACATGGTTCTGTACTGTAAACTATGCCTGTGTTGACTCTGAAATGGTTCTGTACTGTACTCTATGCCTGTGTTGACTCTGACATGGTTCTGTACTGTACACTATGCCTGTGTTGACTCTGTCATGGTTCTGTACTGTACTGTATGCGTGTGTTGACTCTGACATGGTTCTGTACTGTACTGTATGCGTGTGTTGACTCTGTCATGGTTCTGTACTGTACACTATGCCTGTGTTGACTCTGAAATGGTTCTGTATTCTATGCCTGTGTTGACTCTGTCATGGTTCTGTACTGTACACTATGCCTGTGTTGACTCTGTCATGGTTCTGTACTGTACACTATGCCTGTGTTGACTCTGAAATGGTTCTGTATTCTATGCCTGTGTTGACTCTGTCATGGTTCTGTACTGTACACTATGCCTGTGTTGACTCTGACATGGTTCTGTACTGTACACTATGCCTGTGTTGACTCTGTCATGGTTCTGTACTGTACACTATGCCTGTGTTGACTCTGTCATGGTTCTGTACTGTACACTATGCCTGTGTTGACTCTGAAATGGTTCTGTATTCTATGCCTGTGTTGACTCTGTCATGGTTCTGTACTGTACACTATGCCTGTGTTGACTCTGTCATGGTTCTGTATTGTACTCTATGCCTGTGTTGACTCTGACATGGTTCTGTACTGTAAACTATGCCTGTGTTGACTCTGAAATGGTTCTGTACTGTACTCTATGCCTGTGTTGACTCTGACATGGTTCTGTACTGTAAACTATGCCTGTGTTGACTCTGACATGGTTCTGTACTGTACTCTATGCCTGTGTTGACTCTGACATGGTTCTGTACTGTACTCTATGCCTGTGTTGACTCTGACATGGTTCTGTACTGTACTGTATGCGTGTGTTGACTCTGTCATGGTTCTGTACTGTACACTATGCCTGTGTTGACTCTGAAATGGTTCTGTACTGTACTCTATGCCTGTGTTGACTCTGTCATGGTTCTGTACTGTACACTATGCCTGTGTTGACTCTGTCATGGTTCTGTACTGTACACTATGCCTGTGTTGACTCTGAAATGGTTCTGTACTGTACACTATGCCTGTGTTGACTCTGTCATGGTTCTGTACTGTAAACTATGCCTGTGTTGACTCTGAAATGGTTCTGTACTGTACTCTATGCCTGTGTTGACTCTGACATGGTTCTGTACTGTAAACTATGCCTGTGTTGACTCTGACATGGTTCTGTACTGTACACTATGCCTGTGTTGACTCTGACATGGTTCTGTACTGTACTCTATGCCTGTGTTGACTCTGACATGGTTCTGTACTGTAAACTATGCCTGTGTTGACTCTGTCATGGTTCTGTACTGTACACTATGCCTGTGTTGACTCTGACATGGTTCTGTACTGTACTCTATGCCTGTGTTGACTCTGACATGGTTCTGTACTGTAAACTATGCCTGTGTTGACTCTGACATGGTTCTGTACTGTACACTATGCCTGTGTTGACTCTGTCATGGTTCTGTACTGTACTGTATGCGTGTGTTGACTCTGACATGGTTCTGTACTGTACTCTATGCCTGTGTTGACTCTGAAATGGTTCTGTACTGTACTCTATGCCTGTGTTGACTCTGACATGGTTCTGTACTGTAAACTATGCCTGTGTTGACTCTGACATGGTTCTGTACTGTACTCTATGCCTGTGTTGACTCTGACATGGTTCTGTACTGTACACTATGCCTGTGTTGACTCTGAAATGGTTCTGTATTGTACTCTATGCCTGTGTTGACTCTGACATGGTTCTGTACTGTAAACTATGCCTGTGTCGACTCTGACATGGTTCTGTACTGTACTGTATGCCTGTGTTGACTCTGACATGGTTCTGTACTGTACACTATGCCTGTGTTGACTCTGACATGGTTCTGTACTGTACTGTATGCCTGTGTTGACTCTGTCATGGTTCTGTACTGTACTGTATGCCTGTGTCGACTCTGACATGGTTCTGTACTGTACTGTATGCCTGTGTTGACTCTGACATGGTTCTGTACTGTACTGTATGCCTGTGTTGACTCTGTCATGGTTCTGTACTGTACTGTATGCCTGTGTCGACTCTGACATGGTTCTGTACTGTACTGTATGCCTGTGTTGACTCTGACATGGTTCTGTACTGTACACTATGCTTGTGTTGACTCTGTCATGGTTCTGTACTGTAATCTATGCCTGTGTTGACTCTGTCATGGTTCTGTACTGTAATCTATGCGTGTGTTGACTCTGACATGGTTCTGTACTGTACTGTATGCCTGTGTCGACTCTGACATGGTTCTGTACTGTACTGTATGCCTGTGTTGACTCTGACATGGTTCTGTACTGTACACTATGCCTGTGTTGACTCTGTCATGGTTCTGTACTGTACTGTATGCGTGTGTTGACTCTGACATGGTTCTGTACTGTACTGTATGCCTGTGTTGACTCTGACATGGTTCTGTACTGTACTGTATGCCTGTGTTGACTCTGTCATGGTTCTGTACTGTACTGTATGCCTGTGTCGACTCTGACATGGTTCTGTACTGTACTGTATGCCTGTGTTGACTCTGACATGGTTCTGTACTGTACACTATGCCTGTGTTGACTCTGTCATGGTTCTGTACTGTACTGTATGCCTGTGTTGACTCTGACATGGTTCTGTACTGTACTGTATGCCTGTGTTGACTCTGACATGGTTCTGTACTGTAAACTATGCCTGTGTTGACTCTGACATGGTTCTGTACTGTACTGTATGCGTGTGTTGACTCTGACATGGTTCTGTACTGTACTGTATGCCTGTGTTGACTCTGACATGGTTCTGTACTGTAAACTATGCCTGTGTTGACTCTGACATGGTTCTGTACTGTACTGTATGCGTGTGTTGACTCTGACATGGTTCTGTACTGTACTGTATGCCTGTGTTGACTCTGACATGGTTCTGTACTGTAAACTATGCCTGTGTTGACTCTGACATGGTTCTGTACTGTACTGTATGCCTGTGTTGACTCTGACATGGTTCTGTACTGTACACTATGCCTGTGTTGACTCTGTCATGGTTCTGTACTGTACTGTATGCGTGTGTTGACTCTGACATGGTTCTGTACTGTACTGTATGCCTGTGTTGACTCTGTCATGGTTCTGTACTGTACTGTATGCCTGTGTCGACTCTGACATGGTTCTGTACTGTACTGTATGCCTGTGTTGACTCTGACATGGTTCTGTACTGTACACTATGCCTGTGTTGACTCTGTCATGGTTCTGTACTGTACTGTATGCCTGTGTTGACTCTGACATGGTTCTGTACTGTACTGTATGCCTGTGTTGACTCTGACATGGTTCTGTACTGTACTCTATGCCTGTGTTGACTCTGACATGGTTCTGTACTGTACTGTATGCATGTGTTGACTCTGACATGGTTCTGTACTGTACACTATGCCTGTGTTGACTCTGACATGGTTCTGTACTGTACACTATGCCTGTGTTGACTCTGACATGGTTCTGTACTGTAAACTATGCCTGTGTTGACTCTGACATGGTTCTGTATTGTACTCTATGCCTGTGTTGACTCTGACATGGTTCTGTACTGTACACTATGCCTGTGTTGACTCTGTCATGGTTCTGTACTGTACACTATGCCTGTGTTGACTCTGACATGGTTCTGTACTGTAAACTATGCCTGTGTTGACTCTGAAATGGTTCTGTACTGTACTCTATGCCTGTGTTGACTCTGACATGGTTCTGTACTGTACACTATGCCTGTGTTGACTCTGTCATGGTTCTGTACTGTACTGTATGCGTGTGTTGACTCTGACATGGTTCTGTACTGTACTGTATGCGTGTGTTGACTCTGTCATGGTTCTGTACTGTACACTATGCCTGTGTTGACTCTGAAATGGTTCTGTATTCTATGCCTGTGTTGACTCTGTCATGGTTCTGTACTGTACACTATGCCTGTGTTGACTCTGTCATGGTTCTGTACTGTACACTATGCCTGTGTTGACTCTGAAATGGTTCTGTATTCTATGCCTGTGTTGACTCTGTCATGGTTCTGTACTGTACACTATGCCTGTGTTGACTCTGACATGGTTCTGTACTGTACACTATGCCTGTGTTGACTCTGTCATGGTTCTGTACTGTACACTATGCCTGTGTTGACTCTGTCATGGTTCTGTACTGTACACTATGCCTGTGTTGACTCTGAAATGGTTCTGTATTCTATGCCTGTGTTGACTCTGTCATGGTTCTGTACTGTACACTATGCCTGTGTTGACTCTGTCATGGTTCTGTATTGTACTCTATGCCTGTGTTGACTCTGACATGGTTCTGTACTGTAAACTATGCCTGTGTTGACTCTGAAATGGTTCTGTACTGTACTCTATGCCTGTGTTGACTCTGACATGGTTCTGTACTGTAAACTATGCCTGTGTTGACTCTGACATGGTTCTGTACTGTACTCTATGCCTGTGTTGACTCTGACATGGTTCTGTACTGTACTCTATGCCTGTGTTGACTCTGACATGGTTCTGTACTGTACTGTATGCGTGTGTTGACTCTGTCATGGTTCTGTACTGTACACTATGCCTGTGTTGACTCTGAAATGGTTCTGTACTGTACTCTATGCCTGTGTTGACTCTGTCATGGTTCTGTACTGTACACTATGCCTGTGTTGACTCTGTCATGGTTCTGTACTGTACACTATGCCTGTGTTGACTCTGAAATGGTTCTGTACTGTACACTATGCCTGTGTTGACTCTGTCATGGTTCTGTACTGTAAACTATGCCTGTGTTGACTCTGAAATGGTTCTGTACTGTACTCTATGCCTGTGTTGACTCTGACATGGTTCTGTACTGTAAACTATGCCTGTGTTGACTCTGACATGGTTCTGTACTGTACACTATGCCTGTGTTGACTCTGACATGGTTCTGTACTGTAAACTATGCCTGTGTTGACTCTGACATGGTTCTGTATTCTATGCCTGTGTTGACTCTGTCATGGTTCTGTACTGTACACTATGCCTGTGTTGACTCTGAAATGGTTCTGTACTGTACTCTATGCCTGTGTTGACTCTGACATGGTTCTGTACTGTAAACTATGCCTGTGTTGACTCTGAAATGGTTCTGTACTGTAAACTATGCCTGTGTTGACTCTGTCATGGTTCTGTACTGTACTCTATGCCTGTGTTGACTCTGACATGGTTCTGTACTGTACTCTATGCCTGTGTTGACTCTGAAATGGTTCTGTACTGTACTCTATGCCTGTGTTGACTCTGACATGGTTCTGTACTGTAAACTATGCCTGTGTTGACTCTGACATGGTTCTGTACTGTACTCTATGCCTGTGTTGACTCTGACATGGTTCTGTACTGTACACTATGCCTGTGTTGACTCTGAAATGGTTCTGTATTGTACTCTATGCCTGTGTTGACTCTGACATGGTTCTGTACTGTAAACTATGCCTGTGTTGACTCTGAAATGGTTCTGTACTGTATGCGTGTGTTGACTCTGTCATGGTTCTGTACTGTACACTATGCCTGTGTTGACTCTGAAATGGTTCTGTATTGTACTCTATGCCTGTGTTGACTCTGACATGGTTCTGTACTGTAAACTATGCCTGTGTTGACTCTGAAATGGTTCTGTACTGTACTCTATGCCTGTGTTGACTCTGACATGGTTCTGTACTGTAAACTATGCCTGTGTTGACTCTGACATGGTTCTGTACTGTACTCTATGCCTGTGTTGACTCTGACATGGTTCTGTACTGTACACTATGCCTGTGTTGACTCTGACATGGTTCTGTACTGTACACTATGCCTGTGTTGACTCTGACATGGTTCTGTACTGTACTCTATGCCTGTGTTGACTCTGACATGGTTCTGTACTGTAAACTATGCCTGTGTTGACTCTGACATGGTTCTGTACTGTAAACTATGCCTGTGTTGACTCTGACATGGTTCTGTACTGTACTCTATGCCTGTGTTGACTCTGACATGGTTCTGTACTGTACACTATGCCTGTGTTGACTCTGACATGGTTCTGTACTGTACTCTATGCCTGTGTTGACTCTGACATGGTTCTGTACTGTACTCTATGCCTGTGTTGACTCTGACATGGTTCTGTACTGTACTCTATGCCTGTGTTGACTCTGACATGGTTCTGTACTGTACACTATGCCTGTGTTGACTCTGACATGGTTCTGTACTGTACACTATGCCTGTGTTGACTCTGACATGGTTCTGTACTGTACTCTATGCCTGTGTTGACTCTGAAATGGTTCTGTACTGTACTCTATGCCTGTGTTGACTCTGTCATGGTTCTGTACTGTACACTATGCCTGTGTTGACTCTGACATGGTTCTGTACTGTACTCTATGCCTGTGTTGACTCTGTCATGGTTCTGTACTGTACTCTATGCCTGTGTTGACTCTGACATGGTTCTGTACTGTATGCCTGTGTTGACTCTGAAATGGTTCTGTACTGTACTCTATGCCTGTGTTGACTCTGTCATGGTTCTGTACTGTACTCTATGCCTGTGTTGACTCTGACATGGTTCTGTACTGTACTCTATGCCTGTGTTGACTCTGAAATGGTTCTGTACTGTACTCTATGCCTGTGTTGACTCTGTCATGGTTCTGTACTGTACACTATGCCTGTGTTGACTCTGAAATGGTTCTGTACTGTACTCTATGCCTGTGTTGACTCTGTCATGGTTCTGTACTGTACTCTAAGCCTGTGTTGACTCTGACATGGTTCTGTATTCTATGCCTGTGTTGACTCTGACATGGTTCTGTACTGTACACTATGCCTGTGTTGACTCTGACATGGTTCTGTACTGTAAACTATGCCTGTGTTGACTCTGAAATGGTTCTGTACTGTACTCTATGCCTGTGTTGACTCTGACATGGTTCTGTACTGTACACTATGCCTGTGTTGACTCTGTCATGGTTCTGTACTGTACTCTATGCCTGTGTTGACTCTGACATGGTTCTGTACTGTACACTATGCCTGTGTTGACTCTGACATGGTTCTGTACTGTACACTATGCCTGTGTTGACTCTGACATGGTTCTGTACTGTACTCTATGCCTGTGTTGACTCTGACATGGTTCTGTACTGTACTCTATGCCTGTGTTGACTCTGACATGGTTCTGTACTGTACACTATGCCTGTGTTGACTCTGTCATGGTTCTGTACTGTACACTATGCCTGTGTTGACTCTGAAATGGTTCTGTACTGTACACTATGCCTGTGTTGACTCTGACATGGTTCTGTACTGTACACTATGCCTGTGTTGACTCTGTCATGGTTCTGTACTGTACACTATGCCTGTGTTGACTCTGAAATGGTTCTGTACTGTACACTATGCCTGTGTTGACTCTGACATGGTTCTGTACTGTACACTATGCCTGTGTTGACTCTGACATGGTTCTGTATTCTAAGCCTGTGTTGACTCTGTCATGGTTCTGTACTGTACACTATGCCTGTGTTGACTCTGAAATGGTTCTGTACTGTACTGTATGCGTGTGTTGACTCTGTCATGGTTCTGTACTGTACACTATGCCTGTGTTGACTCTGAAATGGTTCTGTACTGTACACTATGCCTGTGTTGACTCTGAAATGGTTCTGTACTGTACACTATGCCTGTGTTGACTCTGACATGGTTCTGTACTGTACTGTATGCGTGTGTTGACTCTGTCATGGTTCTGTACTGTACACTATGCCTGTGTTGACTCTGTCATGGTTCTGTACTGTACACTATGCCTGTGTTGACTCTGAAATGGTTCTGTACTGTACACTATGCCTGTGTTGACTCTGACATGGTTCTGTACTGTACTCTATGCCTGTGTTGACTCTGACATGGTTCTGTACTGTACTCTATGCCTGTGTTGACTCTGTCATGGTTCTGTACTGTACACTATGCCTGTGTTGACTCTGAAATGGTTCTGTACTGTACACTATGCCTGTGTTGACTCTGACATGGTTCTGTACTGTACACTATGCCTGTGTTGACTCTGAAATGGTTCTGTACTGTACACTATGCCTGTGTTGACTCTGAAATGGTTCTGTACTGTACACTATGCCTGTGTTGACTCTGACATGGTTCTGTACTGTACTCTATGCCTGTGTTGACTCTGACATGGTTCTGTACTGTACTCTATGCCTGTGTTGACTCTGTCATGGTTCTGTACTGTACACTATGCCTGTGTTGACTCTGAAATGGTTCTGTACTGTACACTATGCCTGTGTTGACTCTGACATGGTTCTGTACTGTACACTATGCCTGTGTTGACTCTGTCATGGTTCTGTACTGTACACTATGCCTGTGTTGACTCTGAAATGGTTCTGTACTGTACACTATGCCTGTGTTGACTCTGACATGGTTCTGTACTGTACACTATGCCTGTGTTGACTCTGAAATGGTTCTGTACTGTACTCTATGCCTGTGTTGACTCTGTCATGGTTCTGTACTGTACACTATGCCTGTGTTGACTCTGACATGGTTCTGTATTCTAAGCCTGTGTTGACTCTGTCATGGTTCTGTACTGTACACTATGCCTGTGTTGACTCTGAAATGGTTCTGTACTGTACTGTATGCGTGTGTTGACTCTGTCATGGTTCTGTACTGTACACTATGCCTGTGTTGACTCTGACATGGTTCTGTACTGTACACTATGCCTGTGTTGACTCTGAAATGGTTCTGTACTGTACTCTATGCCTGTGTTGACTCTGTCATGGTTCTGTACTGTACACTATGCCTGTGTTGACTCTGACATGGTTCTGTACTGTACTCTATGCCTGTGTTGACTCTGTCATGGTTCTGTACTGTACTCTATGCCTGTGTTGACTCTGACATGGTTCTGTACTGTATGCCTGTGTTGACTCTGAAATGGTTCTGTACTGTACTCTATGCCTGTGTTGACTCTGTCATGGTTCTGTACTGTACTCTATGCCTGTGTTGACTCTGACATGGTTCTGTACTGTACTCTATGCCTGTGTTGACTCTGAAATGGTTCTGTACTGTACTCTATGCCTGTGTTGACTCTGTCATGGTTCTGTACTGTACACTATGCCTGTGTTGACTCTGAAATGGTTCTGTACTGTACTCTATGCCTGTGTTGACTCTGTCATGGTTCTGTACTGTACTCTAAGCCTGTGTTGACTCTGACATGGTTCTGTATTCTATGCCTGTGTTGACTCTGACATGGTTCTGTACTGTACACTATGCCTGTGTTGACTCTGACATGGTTCTGTACTGTAAACTATGCCTGTGTTGACTCTGAAATGGTTCTGTACTGTACTCTATGCCTGTGTTGACTCTGACATGGTTCTGTACTGTACACTATGCCTGTGTTGACTCTGACATGGTTCTGTACTGTAAACTATGCCTGTGTTGACTCTGAAATGGTTCTGTACTGTACTCTATGCCTGTGTTGACTCTGACATGGTTCTGTACTGTACACTATGCCTGGTTGACTCTGACATGGTTCTGTACTGTACACTATGCCTGTGTTGTTGAAATGGTTCTGTACTGTACACATGTTGTTCTGTTCTGTACACTATGCCTGTGTTGACTCTGAAATGGTTCTGTACTGTACACTATGCCTGTGTTGACTCTGTCATGGTTCTGTACTGTACACTATGCCTGTGTTGACTCTGACATGGTTCTGTATTCTAAGCCTGTGTTGACTCTGACATGGTTCTGTACTGTACACTATGCCTGTGTTGACTCTGAAATGGTTCTGTACTGTACACTATGCCTGTGTTGACTCTGTCATGGTTCTGTACTGTACACTATGCCTGTGTTGACTTGACATGGTTCTGTACTGTACACTATGCCTGTGTTGACTCTGAAATGGTTCTGTACTGTACTCTATGCCTGTGTTGACTCTGTCATGGTTCTGTACTGTACACTATGCCTGTGTTGACTCTGACATGGTTCTGTACTGTACTCTATGCCTGTGTTGACTCTGTCATGGTTCTGTACTGTACTCTATGCCTGTGTTGACTCTGACATGGTTCTGTACTGTACACTATGCCTGTGTTGACTGCCTGTCATGGTTCTGTACTGTACTCTATGCCTGTGTTGACTCTGACATGGTTCTGTACTGTACTCTATGCCTGTGTTGACTCTGAAATGGTTCTGTACTGTACTCTATGCCTGTGTTGACTCTGTCATGGTTCTGTACTGTACACTATGCCTGTGTTGACTCTGAAATGGTTCTGTACTGTACACTATGCCTGTGTTGACTCTGTCATGGTTCTGTACTGTACTCTAAGCCTGTGTTGCCTGACATGGTTCTGACTATGCCTGTGTTGACTCTGACATGGTTCTGTACTGTACACTATGCCTGTGTTGACTCTGACATGGTTCTGTACTGTAAACTATGCCTGTGTTGACTCTGAAATGGTTCTGTACTGTACTCTATGCCTGTGTTGACTCTGACATGGTTCTGTACTGTACACTATGCCTGTGTTGACTCTGACATGGTTCTGTACTGTAAACTATGCCTGTGTTGACTCTGAAATGGTTCTGTACTGTACACTATGCCTGTGTTGACTCTGACATGGTTCTGTACTGTACACTATGCCTGTGTTGACTCTGACATGGTTCTGTACTGTACTCTATGCCTGTGTTGACTCTGACATGGTTCTGTACTGTACTCTATGCCTGTGTTGACTCTGACATGGTTTTGTACTGTAAACTATGCCTGTGTTGACTCTGACATGGTTCTGTACTGTACTCTATGCCTGTGTTGACTCTGACATGGTTCTGTACTGTACACTATGCCTGTGTTGACTCTGACATGGTTCTGTACTGTACTCTATGCCTGTGTTGACTCTGACATGGTTCTGTACTGTACTCTATGCCTGTGTTGACTCTGACATGGTTCTGTACTGTACACTATGCCTGTGTTGACTCTGACATGGTTCTGTACTGTACACTATGCCTGTGTTGACTCTGAAATGGTTCTGTACTGTACACTATGCCTGTGTTGACTCTGACATGGTTCTGTACTGTACACTATGCCTGTGTTGACTCTGACATGGTTCTGTACTGTAAACTATGCCTGTGTTGACTCTGAAATGGTTCTGTACTGTACTCTATGCCTGTGTTGACTCTGACATGGTTCTGTACTGTACACTATGCCTGTGTTGACTCTGACATGGTTCTGTACTGTACTCTATGCCTGTGTTGACTCTGAAATGGTTCTGTACTGTACTCTATGCCTGTGTTGACTCTGACATGGTTCTGTACTGTACACTATGCCTGTGTTGACTCTGACATGGTTCTGTACTGTACACTATGCCTGTGTTGACTCTGACATGGTTCTGTACTGTAAACTATGCCTGTGTTGACTCTGAAATGGTTCTGTACTGTACTCTATGCCTGTGTTGACTCTGACATGGTTCTGTACTGTACACTATGCCTGTGTTGACTCTGACATGGTTCTGTACTGTACTCTATGCCTGTGTTGACTCTGACATGGTTCTGTACTGTACACTATGCCTGTGTTGACTCTGACATGGTTCTGTACTGTACACTATGCCTGTGTTGACTCTGACATGGTTCTGTACTGTAAACTATGCCTGTGTTGACTCTGAAATGGTTCTGTACTGTACTCTATGCCTGTGTTGACTCTGACATGGTTCTGTACTGTACACTATGCCTGTGTTGACTCTGACATGGTTCTGTACTGTACTCTATGCCTGTGTTGACTCTGACATGGTTCTGTACTGTACTCTATGCCTGTGTTGACTCTGACATGGTTCTGTACTGTACACTATGCCTGTGTTGACTCTGACATGGTTCTGTACTGTACACTATGCCTGTGTTGACTCTGACATGGTTCTGTACTGTACTCTATGCCTGTGTTGACTCTGACATGGTTCTGTACTGTACACTATGCCTGTGTTGACTCTGACATGGTTCTGTACTGTACACTATGCCTGTGTTGACTCTGACATGGTTCTGTACTGTACACTATGCCTGTGTTGACTCTGTCATGGTTCTGTACTGTACACTATGCCTGTGTTGACTCTGACATGGTTCTGTACTGTACACTATGCCTGTGTTGACTCTGACATGGTTCTGTACTGTACACTATGCCTGTGTTGACTCTGACATGGTTCTGTACTGTACACTATGCCTGTGTTGACTCTGACATGGTTCTGTACTGTACACTATGCCTGTGTTGACTCTGACATGGTTCTGTACTGTACACTATGCCTGTGTTGACTCTGACATGGTTCTGTACTGTACACTATGCCTGTGTTGACTCTGACATGGTTCTGTACTGTACACTATGCCTGTGTTGACTCTGACATGGTTCTGTACTGTACACTATGCCTGTGTTGACTCTGACATGGTTCTGTACTGTACACTATGCCTGTGTTGACTCTGACATGGTTCTGTACTGTACTCTATGCCTGTGTTGACTCTGACATGGTTCTGTACTGTACACTATGCCTGTGTTGACTCTGACATGGTTCTGTACTGTACACTATGCCTGTGTTGACTCTGACATGGTTCTGTACTGTACTCTATGCCTGTGTTGACTCTGACATGGTTCTGTACTGTACACTATGCCTGTGTTGACTCTGACATGGTTCTGTACTGTACACTATGCCTGTGTTGACTCTGTCATGGTTCTGTACTGTACACTATGCCTGTGTTGACTCTGACATGGTTCTGTACTGTACACTATGCCTGTGTTGACTCTGACATGGTTCTGTACTGTACACTATGCCTGTGTTGACTCTGACATGGTTCTGTACTGTACACTATGCCTGTGTTGACTCTGACATGGTTCTGTACTGTACACTATGCCTGTGTTGACTCTGTCATGGTTCTGTACTGTACACTATGCCTGTGTTGACTCTGACATGGTTCTGTACTGTACACTATGCCTGTGTTGACTCTGACATGGTTCTGTACTGTACACTATGCCTGTGTTGACTGACATGGTTCTACACTATGCCATGGTTCTGTCATGGTTCTGTACTGTACACTATGCCTGTGTTGACTCTGACATGGTTCTGTACTGTACACTATGCCTGTGTTGACTCTGACATGGTTCTGTACTGTACACTATGCCTGTGTTGACTCTGTCATGGTTCTGTACTGTACACTATGCCTGTGTTGACTCTGACATGGTTCTGTACTGTACACTATGCCTGTGTTGACTCTGACATGGTTCTGTACTGTACACTATGCCTGTGTTGACTCTGTCATGGTTCTGTACTGTACACTATGCCTGTGTTGACTCTGACATGGTTCTGTACTGTACACTATGCCTGTGTTGACATGGTTCTGTATTCTATGCCTGTGTTGACTCTGACATGGTTCTGTACTGTACACTATGCCTGTGTTGACTCTGACATGGTTCTGTACTGTACACTATGCCTGTGTTGACTCTGACATGGTTCTGTACTGTACACTATGCCTGTGTTGACTCTGACATGGTTCTGTACTGTACACTATGCCTGTGTTGACTCTGACATGGTTCTGTACTGTACACTATGCCTGTGTTGACTCTGACATGGTTCTGTACTGTACACTATGCCTGTGTTGACTCTGACATGGTTCTGTACTGTACACTATGCCTGTGTTGACTCTGACATGGTTCTGTACTGTACACTATGCCTGTGTTGACTCTGACATGGTTCTGTACTGTACACTATGCCTATGCCTGTGTTGACTCTGTCATGGTTCTGTACTGTACACTATGCCTGTGTTGACTCTGACATGGTTCTGTACTGTACACTATGCCTGTGTTGACTCTGACATGGTTCTGTACTGTACACTATGCCTGTGTTGACTCTGTCATGGTTCTGTACTGTAAACTATGCCTGTGTTGACTCTGACATGGTTCTGTACTGTACACTATGCCTGTGTTGACTCTGTCATGGTTCTGTACTGTACTGTATGCGTGTGTTGACTCTGACATGGTTCTGTACTGTACTGTATGCGTGTGTTGACTCTGACATGGTTCTGTACTGTAAGCTATGCCTGTGTTGACTCTGTCATGGTTCTGTACTGTACACTATGCCTGTGTTGACTCTGACATGGTTCTGTACTGTACTCTATGCCTGTGTTGACTCTGAAATGGTTCTGTACTGTACTCTATGCCTGTGTTGACTCTGAAATGGTTCTGTACTGTACTCTATGCCTGTGTTGACTCTGACATGGTTCTGTACTGTACACTATGCCTGTGTTGCCTGTGTTGACTCTGACTCTGTCATGGTTCTGTACTGTAATCTATGCCTGTGTTGACTCTGTCATGGTTCTGTACTGTAATCTATGCCTGTGTTGACTCTGTCATGGTTCTGTACTGTCTATGCCTGTGTTGACTCTGACATGGTTCTGTACTGTAATCTATGCCTGTGTTGACTCTGTCATGGTTCTGTACTGTACACTATGCCTGTGTTGACTCTGACATGGTTCTGTACTGTACTCTATGCCTGTGTTGACTCTGAAATGGTTCTGTACTGTACTATGCCTGTGTTGACTCTGAAATGGTTCTGTACTGTACTCTATGCCTGTGTTGACTCTGACATGGTTCTGTACTGTACACTATGCCTGTGTTGCTCTGACATGGTTCTGTACTGTAAACTATGCCTGTGTTGACTCTGACATGGTTCTGTACTGTACACTATGCCTGTGTTGACTCTGAAATGGTTCTGTACTGTACACTATGCCTGTGTTGACTCTGACATGGTTCTGTACTGTACACTATGCCTGTGTTGACTTCATGGTTCTGTACTGTACACTATGCCTGTGTTGACTCTGACATGGTTCTGTACTGTACACTATGCCTGTGTTGACTCTGACATGGTTCTGTACTGTAAACTATGCCTGTGTTGACTCTGAAATGGTTCTGTACTGTACTCTATGCCTGTGTTGACTCTGACATGGTTCTGTACTGTACACTATGCCTGTGTTGACTCTGACATGGTTCTGTACTGTACTCTATGCCTGTGTTGCCTGAAATGGTTCTGACTGCCTGACTCTGACATGGTTCTGTACTGTATGCCTGTGTTGACTCTGACATGGTTCTGTACTGTACACTATGCCTGTGTTGACTCTGACATGGTTCTGTACTGTAAACTATGCCTGTGTTGACTCTGAAATGGTTCTGTACTGTACTCTATGCCTGTGTTGACTCTGACATGGTTCTGTACTGTACACTATGCCTGTGTTGACTCTGACATGGTTCTGTACTGTACTCTATGCCTGTGTTGACTCTGACATGGTTCTGTACTGTACACTATGCCTGTGTTGACTCTGACATGGTTCTGTACTGTACACTATGCCTGTGTTGACTCTGACATGGTTCTGTACTGTAAACTATGCCTGTGTTGACTCTGAAATGGTTCTGTACTGTACTCTATGCCTGTGTTGACTCTGACATGGTTCTGTACTGTACACTATGCCTGTGTTGACTCTGACATGGTTCTGTACTGTACTCTATGCCTGTGTTGACTCTGACATGGTTCTGTACTGTACTCTATGCCTGTGTTGACTCTGACATGGTTCTGTACTGTACACTATGCCTGTGTTGACTCTGACATGGTTCTGTACTGTACACTATGCCTGTGTTGACTCTGACATGGTTCTGTACTGTACTCTATGCCTGTGTTGACTCTGACATGGTTCTGTACTGTACACTATGCCTGTGTTGACTCTGACATGGTTCTGTACTGTACACTATGCCTGTGTTGACTCTGACATGGTTCTGTACTGTACACTATGCCTGTGTTGACTCTGTCATGGTTCTGTACTGTACACTATGCCTGTGTTGACTCTGACATGGTTCTGTACTGTACACTATGCCTGTGTTGACTCTGACATGGTTCTGTACTGTACACTATGCCTGTGTTGACTCTGACATGGTTCTGTACTGTACACTATGCCTGTGTTGACTCTGACATGGTTCTGTACTGTACACTATGCCTGTGTTGACTCTGACATGGTTCTGTACTGTACACTATGCCTGTGTTGACTCTGACATGGTTCTGTACTGTACACTATGCCTGTGTTGACTCTGACATGGTTCTGTACTGTACACTATGCCTGTGTTGACTCTGACATGGTTCTGTACTGTACACTATGCCTGTGTTGACTCTGACATGGTTCTGTACTGTACACTATGCCTGTGTTGACTCTGACACTGTACTCTATGCCTGTTGACTCTGACATGGTTCTGTACTGTACACTATGCCTGTGTTGACTCTGACATGGTTCTGTACTGTACACTATGCCTGTGTTGACTCTGACATGGTTCTGTACTGTACACTATGCCTGTGTTGACTCTGACATGGTTCTGTACTGTACACTATGCCTGTGTTGACTCTGACATGGTTCTGTACTGTACACTATGCCTGTGTTGACTCTGACATGGTTCTGTACTGTACACTATGCCTGTGTTGACTCTGACATGGTTCTGTACTGTACACTATGCCTGTGTTGACTCTGTCATGGTTCTGTACTGTACACTATGCCTGTGTTGACTCTGACATGGTTCTGTACTGTACACTATGCCTGTGTTGACTCTGACATGGTTCTGTACTGTACACTATGCCTGTGTTGACTCTGACATGGTTCTGTACTGTACACTATGCCTGTGTTGACTCTGTCATGGTTCTGTACTGTACACTATGCCTGTGTTGACTCTGACATGGTTCTGTACTGTACACTATGCCTGTGTTGACTCTGACATGGTTCTGTACTGTACACTATGCCTGTGTTGACTCTGTCATGGTTCTGTACTGTACACTATGCCTGTGTTGACTCTGACATGGTTCTGTACTGTACACTATGCCTGTGTTGACTCTGACATGGTTCTGTACTGTAC
Organism: Oncorhynchus keta; assembly: GCF_023373465.1. Taxonomy (NCBI): domain Eukaryota; kingdom Metazoa; phylum Chordata; class Actinopteri; order Salmoniformes; family Salmonidae; genus Oncorhynchus; species Oncorhynchus keta. Next base: position 35,028,375 of record NC_068441.1, read on the forward strand.
ACTATGCCCGTGTTGACTCTGTCATGGTTCTGTACTGTACACTATGCCTGTGTTGACTCTGACATGGTTCTGTACTGTACACTATGCCTGTGTTGACTCTGACATGGTTCTGTATTCTATGCCTGTGTTGACTCTGACATGGTTCTGTACTGTACACTATGCCTGTGTTGACTCTGACATGGTTCTGTACTGTACACTATGCCTGTGTTGACTCTGACATGGTTCTGTACTGTACACTATGCCTGTGTTGACTCTGACATGGTTCTGTACTGTACACTATGCCTGTGTTGACTCTGACATGGTTCTGTACTGTACACTATGCCTGTGTTGACTCTGACATGGTTCTGTACTGTACACTATGCCTGTGTTGACTCTGACATGGTTCTGTACTGTACACTATGCCTGTGTTGACTCTGACATGGTTCTGTACTGTACACTATGCCTGTGTTGACTCTGACATGGTTCTGTACTGTACACTATGCCTGTGTTGACTCTGTCATGGTTCTGTACTGTAAACTATGCCTGTGTTGACTCTGACATGGTTCTGTACTGTACACTATGCCTGTGTTGACTCTGACATGGTTCTGTACTGTACACTATGCCTGTGTTGACTCTGACATGGTTCTGTACTGTACACTATGCCTGTGTTGACTCTGTCATGGTTCTGTACTGTAAACTATGCCTGTGTTGACTCTGACATGGTTCTGTACTGTACACTATGCCTGTGTTGACTCTGTCATGGTTCTGTACTGTACACTATGCCTGTGTTGACTCTGTCATGGTTCTGTACTGTACACTATGCCTGTGTTGACTCTGACATGGTTCTGTACTGTACTCTATGCCTGTGTTGACTCTATGCCTGTGCCTTGACTCTGACATGGTTCTGTACTGTACTCTATGCCTGTGTTGACTCTGACATGGTTCTGTACTGTACACTATGCCTGTGTTGACTCTGAAATGGTTCTGTACTGTACTGTATGCGTGTGTTGACTCTGTCATGGTTCTGTACTGTAATCTATGCCTGTGTTGACTCTGTCATGGTTCTGTACTGTAATCTATGCCTGTGTTGACTCTGTCATGGTTCTGTACTGTAAACTATGCCTGTGTTGACTCTGACATGGTTCTGTACTGTAATCTATGCCTGTGTTGACTCTGTCATGGTTCTGTACTGTACACTATGCCTGTGTTGACTCTGACATGGTTCTGTACTGTACTCTATGCCTGTGTTGACTCTGAAATGGTTCTGTACTGTACTCTATGCCTGTGTTGACTCTGAAATGGTTCTGTACTGTACTCTATGCCTGTGTTGACTCTGACATGGTTCTGTACTGTACACTATGCCTGTGTTGACTCTGTCATGGTTCTGTACTGTAAACTATGCCTGTGTTGACTCTGTCATGGTTCTGTACTGTACACTATGCCTGTGTTGACTCTGACATGGTTCTGTACTGTACTCTATGCCTGTGTTGACTCTGAAATGGTTCTGTACTGTACTCTATGCCTGTGTTGACTCTGAAATGGTTCTGTACTGTACTCTATGCCTGTGTTGACTCTGACATGGTTCTGTACTGTACACTATGCCTGTGTTGACTCTGTCATGGTTCTGTACTGTACTCTATGCCTGTGTTGACTCTGAAATGGTTCTGTACTGTACTCTATGCCTGTGTTGACTCTGACATGGTTCTGTACTGTACACTATGCCTGTGTTGACTCTGAAATGGTTCTGTACTGTACTCTATGCCTGTGTTGACTCTGACATGGTTCTGTACTGTACACTATGCCTGTGTTGACTCTGGCATGGTTCTGTACTGTACACTATGCCTGTGTTGACTCTGTCATGGTTCTGTACTGTACACTATGCCTGTGTTGACTCTGTCATGGTTCTGTACTGTACTCTATGCCTGTGTTGACTCTGAAATGGTTCTGTACTGTAAACTATGCCTGTGTTGACTCTGAAATGGTTCTGTACTGTACACTATGCCTGTGTTGACTCTGACATGGTTCTGTACTGTAACTATGCCTGTGTTGACTCTGACATGGTTCTGTACTGTAAACTATGCCTGTGTTGACTCTGAAATGGTTCTGTACTGTAAACTATGCCTGTGTTGACTCTGAAATGGTTCTGTACTGTACTCTATGCCTGTGTTGACTCTGACATGGTTCTGTACTGTACACTATGCCTGTGTTGCCTGACATGGTTCTGACTATGCCTGTGTTGACTCTGAAATGGTTCTGTACTGTACTCTATGCCTGTGTTGACTCTGACATGGTTCTGTACTGTACTCTATGCCTGTGTTGACTCTGACATGGTTCTGTACTGTACACTATGCCTGTGTTGACTCTGACATGGTTCTGTACTGTACTCTATGCCTGTGTTGACTCTGACATGGTTCTGTACTGTACTCTATGCCTGTGTTGACTCTGACATGGTTCTGTACTGTACTCTATGCCTGTGTTGACTCTGACATGGTTCTGTACTGTACTCTATGCCTGTGTTGACTCTGACATGGTTCTGTACTGTACACTATGCCTGTGTTGACTCTGACATGGTTCTGTACTGTACTCTATGCCTGTGTTGACTCTGACATGGTTCTGTACTGTACTCTATGCCTGTGTTGACTCTGACATGGTTCTATGCCTGTGTTGACTCTGAAATGTTACTGTACACTATGCCTGTGTTGACTCTGACATGGTTCTGTACTGTACACTATGCCTGTGTTGACTCTGAAATGGTTCTGTACTGTACTCTATGCCTGTGTTGACTCTGTCATGGTTCTGTACTGTACTCTATGCCTGTGTTGACTCTGACATGGTTCTGTACTGTACTCTATGCCTGTGTTGACTCTGAAATGGTTCTGTACTGTACTCTATGCCTGTGTTGACTCTGACATGGTTCTGTACTGTACTCTATGCCTGTGTTGACTCTGACATGGTTCTGTACTGTACTCTATGCCTGTGTTGACTCTGACATGGTTCTGTACTGTACTCTATGCCTGTGTTGACTCTGAAATGGTTCTGTACTGTACTCTATGCCTGTGTTGACTCTGACATGGTTCTGTACTGTACACTATGCCTGTGTTGACTCTGACATGGTTCTGTACTGTACTCTATGCCTGTGTTGACTCTGACATGGTTCTGTACTGTACACTATGCCTGTGTTGACTCTGACATGGTTCTGTACTGTACACTATGCCTGTGTTGACTCTGTCATGGTTCTGTACTGTAAACTATGCCTGTGTTGACTCTGAAATGGTTCTGTACTGTACTCTATGCCTGTGTTGACTCTGACATGGTTCTGTACTGTAAACTATGCCTGTGTTGACTCTGAAATGGTTCTGTACTGTACTCTATGCCTGTGTTGACTCTGACATGGTTCTGTACTGTACTCTATGCCTGTGTTGACTCTGACATGGTTCTGTACTGTAAACTATGCCTGTGTTGACTCTGAAATGGTTCTGTACTGTAAACTATGCCTGTGTTGACTCTGAAATGGTTCTGTACTGTACTCTATGCCTGTGTTGACTCTGAAATGGTTCTGTACTGTACTCTATGCCTGTGTTGACTCTGACATGGTTCTGTACTGTAAACTATGCCTGTGTTGACTCTGAAATGGTTCTGTACTTATGGTTCTGTACTGTACTCTATGCCTGTGTTGACTCTGACATGGTTCTGTACTGTACACTATGCCTGTGTTGACTCTGACATGGTTCTGTACTGTACTCTATGCCTGTGTTGACTCTGACATGGTTCTGTACTGTACTCTATGCCTGTGTTGACTCTGACATGGTTCTGTACTGTACTCTATGCCTGTGTTGACTCTGACATGGTTCTGTACTGTACTCTATGCCTGTGTTGACTCTGACATGGTTCTGTACTGTACACTATGCCTGTGTTGACTCTGACATGGTTCTGTACTGTACTCTATGCCTGTGTTGACTCTGACATGGTTCTGTACTGTACTCTATGCCTGTGTTGACTCTGACATGGTTCTGTACTGTACTCTATGCCTGTGTTGACTCTGACATGGTTCTGTACTGTACTCTATGCCTGTGTTGACTCTGACATGGTTCTGTACTGTACTCTATGCCTGTGTTGACTCTGAAATGGTTCTGTACTGTACTCTATGCCTGTGTTGACTCTGACATGGTTCTGTACTGTACTCTATGCCTGTGTTGACTCTGAAATGGTTCTGTACTGTACTCTATGCCTGTGTTGACTCTGTCATGGTTCTGTACTGTAAACTATGCCTGTGTTGACTCTGACATGGTTCTGTACTGTACACTATGCCTGTGTTGACTCTGACATGGTTCTGTACTGTACACTATGCCTGTGTTGACTCTGACATGGTTCTGTACTGTACACTATGCCTGTGTTGACTCTGACATGGTTCTGTACTGTACTCTATGCCTGTGTTGACTCTGTCATGGTTCTGTACTGTACTCTATGCCTGTGTTGACTCTGAAATGGTTCTGTACTGTACTCTATGCCTGTGTTGACTCTGACATGGTTCTGTACTGTACTCTATGCCTGTGTTGACTCTGAAATGGTTCTGTACTGTACTCTATGCCTGTGTTGACTCTGACATGGTTCTGTACTGTACACTATGCCTGTGTTGACTCTGTCATGGTTCTGTACTGTAAACTATGCCTGTGTTGACTCTGACATGGTTCTGTACTGTACACTATGCCTGTGTTGACTCTGACATGGTTCTGTACTGTACTGTATGCCTGTGTTGACTCTGACATGGTTCTGTACTGTACTCTATGCCTGTGTTGACTCTGAAATGGTTCTGTACTGTACTCTATGCCTGTGTTGACTCTGACATGGTTCTGTACTGTAAACTATGCCTGTGTTGACTCTGACATGGTTCTGTACTGTACTCTATGCCTGTGTTGACTCTGACATGGTTCTGTACTGTAAACTATGCCTGTGTTGACTCTGACATGGTTCTGTACTGTACTCTATGCCTGTGTTGACTCTGACATGGTTCTGTACTGTACACTATGCCTGTGTTGACTCTGACATGGTTCTGTACTGTACTCTATGCCTGTGTTGACTCTGTCATGGTTCTGTACTGTACACTATGCCTGTGTTGACTCTGTCATGGTTCTGTACTGTACACTATGCCTGTGTTGACTCTGACATGGTTCTGTACTGTACTCTAAGCCTGTGTTGACTCTGACATGGTTCTGTATTCTATGCCTGTGTTGACTCTGACATGGTTCTGTATTCTATGCCTGTGTTGACTCTGACATGGTTCTGTACTGTACACTATGCCTGTGTTGACTCTGACATGGTTCTGTACTGTAAACTATGCCTGTGTTGACTCTGACATGGTTCTGTATTCTATGCCTGTGTTGACTCTGTCATGGTTCTGTACTGTACACTATGCCTGTGTTGACTCTGAAATGGTTCTGTACTGTACTCTATGCCTGTGTTGACTCTGACATGGTTCTGTACTGTAAACTATGCCTGTGTTGACTCTGAAATGGTTCCTGCCTGTGTTGACTCTGACATGGTTCTGTACTGTACTCTATGCCTGTGTTGACTCTGACATGGTTCTGTACTGTACTCTAAGCCTGTGTTGACTCTGACATGGTTCTGTACTGTACTCTATGCCTGTGTTGACTCTGACATGGTTCTGTACTGTACTCTATGCCTGTGTTGACTCTGAAATGGTTCTGTACTGTACTCTATGCCTGTGTTGACTCTGACATGGTTCTGTACTGTACACTATGCCTGTGTTGACTCTGACATGGTTCTGTACTGTACACTATGCCTGTGTTGACTCTGACATGGTTCTGTACTGTACTGTATGCCTGTGTTGACTCTGACATGGTTCTGTACTGTACTCTATGCCTGTGTTGACTCTGACATGGTTCTGTACTGTACTCTATGCCTGTGTTGACTCTGACATGGTTCTGTACTGTACTCTATGCCTGTGTTGACTCTGACATGGTTCTGTACTGTACTGTATGCCTGTGTTGACTCTGACATGGTTCTGTACTGTACTCTATGCCTGTGTTGACTCTGACATGGTTCTGTACTGTACACTATGCCTGTGTTGACTCTGACATGGTTCTGTACTGTACTGTATGCCTGTGTTGACTCTGACATGGTTCTGTACTGTACACTATGCCTGTGTTGACTCTGTCATCGTTCTGTACTGTATACCTGTGTTGACTCTGACATGGTTCTGTACTGTACTCTAAGCCTGTGTTGACTCTGACATGGTTCTGTATTCTATGCCTGTGTTGACTCTGACATGGTTCTGTACTGTAGTCTATACCTGTGTTGACTCTGACATGGTTCTGTACTGTAGTCTATACCTGTGTTGACTCTGACATGGCCCTGTACTGTTGTCTATGCCTGTATTGACTCTGACATGGCTCTGCATGCTGCCATGCCTGCAGCAGGAAATCTCCCCTCAATTACACACACACGTACACACACACACACACACACACACACACACACACACACACACACACACACACACACACACACACACACACACACACACACACACACACACACACACACACACACACACACACACACACACACACACGCACACACACACATGATTTAGATGCCCCTTGTCATTAGAAAACTGTGTTTGTGTATGTGTGTCTTTCTCTCTATATATCTCTCTTTTTCTCTCTCTCTGTTTCTCTCTCTCCCTCACTCTTGAAGACCAGGGCTTTTCACTTAGTTTGCAGATCCATTGAATTGACACAGAAAGGCATCTTTCAGTGAGGTCCATCCATGTCAGTAGTGATGTCTATGCTCTTAATCTAGTTATCTAGTTTATCGGTGCCTCAGAAACACATTAACTGCTGGGAAGATTAGCATTGATGTTAACATCGCTGATCAATAAAGTTAATTTAGGTTAAGGTTTGGGGGCTCCAGAGGTTCAAAATCAACTTAGGTCATCAGTTCATGAAGACTTGGACGGTATGTTTGCAGTAGTTTGTAGCTTGTAGCTTTTACAGTGTTGGTCAACTCTGAAGTCACTGTTTGCTGAAATGGTTCAGTCTCTGTACTAACAGGGGACATTGTGACTGTAGTATTCCTTCAATGTAGATATCAGCATTGCCTGGTTCTGTGTTCACAGTCTCACATGGATCTCACATGGATGATCTGCTTGATTGGCTTTAACCTTAAAGTGGGAACAGAGACAATGTATATGACACAGTCAATCAGACACTCCAAGTTCCTATTCATTCATAATCCCCACTCAGAAACTCTGAAACCTAGACGGCAATCAGCTTTCTTCTATAACTGTAGCAGTAGCAGTGGGGCAATTCCATGGTAACAGAATTACGCTTTGACTCAAAAAACATTGATTTCAAAGTTTAACAACCATACAACTCTATGTACAAGGACAGCTTTGATAAATGTACACATACAATTTCACAAAAACATATTTACTGGAAGAACTGTGCAGGTGCTTAGTTTGTTGACAGAATTACGGTGACATTTTTATTTTATTTATTTTTATTTTACCTTTATTTAACCAGGTAGACAAGTTGAGAACAAGTTCTCATTTATAATTGCGACCTGGCCAAGATAAAGCAAAGCAGTTTGACAGATACAACGACACAGAGTTACACATGGAGTAAAACAAACATACAGTCAATAATACAGTAGAACCAAGTCTATATACGATGTGAGCAAATGAGGTGAGAAGGGAGGTAAAGGCAAAAAAAGGCCATGGTGACAAAGTAAATACAATATAGCAAGTAAAACACTAGAATGGTAGATTTGCAGTGGAAGAATGTGCAAAGTAGAAATAAAAATAATGGGGTGCAAAGGAGCAAAATAAATAAGTAAATTAAATACAGTAGGGAAAGAGGTAGTTGTTTGGGCTAAATTATAGGTGGGCTATGTACAGGTGCAGTAATCCGTGAGCTGCTCTGACAGTTGGTGCTTAAAGCTAGTGAGGGAGATAAGTGTTTCCAGTTTCAGAGATTTTTGTAGTTCGTTCCAGTCATTGGCAGCAGAGAACTGGAAGGACAGGCCGCCAAAGAAAGAATTGGTTTTGGGGGTGACTAGAGAGATATACCTGCTGGAGCGTGTGCTACAGGTGGGAGATGCTATGGTGACCAGCGAGCTGAGATAAGGGGGGACTTTTACCTCGCAGGGTCTTGTAGAGTATGAAGCGAGGGCCAGCCAACGAGAGCGTACAGGTCGCAATGGTGGGTAGTATATGCTGCTTTGGTGACAAAACGGATTGCACTGTGATAGACTGCATCCAATTTGTTGAGTACGGTATTGGAGGCTATTTTGTAAATGACATCGCCAAAGTCGAGGATTGGTAGGATGGTCAGTTTTACAAGGGTATGTTTGGCAGCATGAGTGAAGGATGCTTTGTTGCGAAATAGGAAGCCAATTATAGATTTAACTTTGGATTGGAGATGTTTGATATGGGTCTGAAAGGAGAGTTTACAGTCTAACCAGACACCTAAGTATTTGTAGTTGTCCACGTATTCTAAGTCAGAGCGTCCAGAGTAGTGATGTGGCGGGCAGGTGCAGGTAGCGATTGGTTGAAGAGCATCACAATCAAATCAAATCAAATTTTATTTGTCACATACACATGGTTAGCAGATGTTAATGTGAGTGTAGCGAAATGCTTGTGCTTCTAGTTCCGACAATGCAGTGATAACCAACAAGTAATCTAACTAACAATTCCAAAACTACTGTCTTATACACAGTGTAAGGGGATAAGGAATATGTACATAAGGATATATGAATGAGTGATGGTACAGAGCAGCATACAGTAAATGGTATCGAGTACAGTATATACATATGAGATGAGTGTGTAGACAAAGTAAACAAAGTGGCATAGTTAAAGTGGCTAGTGATACATGTATTACATAAGGATGCAGTCGATGATGTAGAGTACAGTATATACATATGCATATGAGATGAATAATGTAGGGTAAGTAACATTATATAAGGTAGCATTGTTTAAAGTGGCTAGTGATATATTTACATCATTTCCCATTATTAAAATGGCTGGAGTTGGGTCAGTGTCAATGACAGTGTGTTGGCAGCAGCCACTCAATGTTAGTGGTGGCTGTTTAACAGTCTGATGGCCTTGAGATAGAAGCTGTTTTTCAGTCTCTCGGTCCCAGCTTTGATGCACCTGTACTGACCTCGCCTTCTGGATGATAGCGGGGTGAACAGGCAGTGGTTCGGGTGGTTGATGTCCTTGATGATCTTTATGGCCTTCCTGTAACAACGGGTGGTGTAGGTGTCCTGGAGGGCAGGTAGTTTGCCCCCGGTGATGCGTTGTGCAGTCCTCACTACCCTCTGGAGAGCCTTACGGTTGAGGGCGGAGCAGTTGCTGTACCAGGCGGTGATACAGCCCGCCAGGATGCTCTCGATTGTGCATCTGTAGAAGTTTGTGAGTGCTTTTGGTGACAAGCCGAATTTCTTCAGCCTCCTGAGGTTGAATAGGCGCTGCTGCGCCTTCTTCACGACGCTCTCAGTGTGAGTGGACCAATTCAGTTTGTCTGTGATGTGTATGCCGAGGAACTTAAAACTAGCTACCCTCTCCACTACTGTTCCATCGATGTGGATAGGGGGGTGTTCCCTCTGCTGTTTCCTGAAGTCCACAATCATCTCCTTAGTTTTGTTGACGTTGAGTGTGAGGTTATTTTCCTGACACCACACTCCGAGGGCCCTCACCTCCTCCCTGTAGGCCGTCTCATCGTTGTTGGTAATCAAGCCTACCACTGTTGTGTCGTCCGCAAACTTGATGATTGAGTTGGAGGCGTGCGTGGCCACGCAGTTGTGGGTGAACAGGGAGTACAGGAGAGGGCTCAGAACGCACCCTTGTGGGGCCCCCGTGTTGAGGATCAGCGGGGAGGAGATGTTGTTGCCTACTCTCACCACCTGGGGGCAGCCCGTCAGGAAGTCCAGTACCCAGTTGCACAGGGCGGGGTCGTGACCCAGGGTCTCGAGCTTGATGACAAGCTTGGAGGGTACTATGGTGTTGAATGCCGAGCTGTAGTCGATGAACAGCATTCTCACATAGGTATTCCTCTTGTCCAGGAGGGTTAGGGCAGTGTGCAGTGTGGTTGAGATTGCATCGTCTGTGGACCTATTTGGGCGGTAAGCAAATTGGAGTGGGTCTAGGGTGTCAGGTAGGGTGGAGGTGATATGGTCCTTGACTAGTCTCTCAAAGCACTTCATGATGACGGAAGTGAGTGCTACGGGACAGTAGTCGTTTAGCTCAGTTACCTAAGCTTTCTAAGGAACAGGAACAATGGTGGCCCTCTTGAAGCATGTGGGGACAGCAGACTGGTATAGGGATTGATTGAATATGTCCGTAAACACACCGTCCAGCTGGTCTGCGCATGCTCTGAGGTCGCGGCTGGGGATGCCGTCCGGGCCTGCAGCCTTGCGAGGGTTAACACATTTAAATGTCTTACTCACCTCGGCTGCAGTGAAGGAGAGACCGCATGTTTTCGTTGCAGGCCGTGTCAGTGGCACTGTATTGTCCTCAAAGCGGGCAAAAAAGTTATTTAGTCTGCCTGGGAGCAAGACATCCTGGTCCGTGACTGGGCTGGGTTTCTTCTTGTAGTCCGTGATTGACTGTAGACCCTGCCACATGCCTCTTGTGTCTGAGCCATTGAATTGAGATTCCACTTTGTCTCTGTACTGACGCTTAGCTTGTTTAACAGCCTTGCGGAGGGAATAGCTGCATTGTTTATATTCGGACATGTTACCAGACACCTTGCCCTGATTAAAAGCAGTGGTTCGCGCTTTCAGTTTCACGCGAATGCTGCTTTCAATCCATGGTTTCTGGTTTGGGAATGTTTTTATCGTTGCTATGGGAACGACATCTTCGACGCACGTTCTAATGAACTCGCACACCGAATCAGCGTATTCGTCAATATTTCCATCTGACGCAATACGAAACATGTCCCAGTCCACGTGATGGAAGCAGTCTTGGAGTGTAGAGTCAGCTTGGTCTGACCAGCGTTGGACAGACCTCAGCGTGGGAGCCTCTTGTTTTAATTTCTGCCTGTAGGCAGGGATCAGCAAAATGGAGTCGTGGTCAGCTTTCCCGAAAGGGGGGCGGGGCAGGGCCTTATATGCGTCGCGGAAGTTAGAGTAACAATGATCCAAGGTTTTACCACCCCTGGTTGCGCAATCGATATGCTGATAAAATTGAGGGAGTCTTGTTTTCAGATTAGCTTTGTTAAAATCCCCAGCTACAATGAATGCAGCCTCCGGATAAATGGTTTCCAGTTTGCAAAGAGTTAAATAAAGTTTGTTCAGATCCATCGATGTGTCTGCTTGGGGGGGGATATATACGGCTGTGATTATAATCGAAGAGAATTCTCTTGGAAGATAATGCGGTCTACATTTGATTGTGAGGAATTCTAAATCAGGTGAACAGAAGGATTTGAGTTCCTGTATGTTTCCTTCATCACACCATGTCCCGTTAGTCATGAGGCATACGCCCCCGCCACTCTTCTTACCAGAGAGATGTATGTTTCTGTCGTCGCGATGCGTGGAGAAACCCGTTGGCTGCACCGCCCTGGATAGCGTCTTCCCAGTGAGTTATGTTTCCGTGAAGCAGAGAATGTTGCAGTCTCTGATGTCCCTCTGGAATGCCACCCTTGCTCGGATTTCGTCAACCTTGTTGTCGAGAGACTGGACATTGGCAAGAAGAATGCTGGGAAGTGGTGCGCGATGTGCCGTTTTTCGGAGTCTGACCAGAACACCGCCGCGTTTCCCTCTTTTTCGGAGTCGTTTCCTTGGGTCGCTGCATGCGATCCATTCCGTTGTCCTGTTTGTAAGGCAGAACACAGGATCCGCGTCGCGGAAAACATATTCTTGGTCGTACTGATGGTGAGTTGACGCTGATCTTATATTCAGTAGTTCTTCTCGACTGTATGTAATGAAACCTAAGATGACCTGGGGTACTAATGTAAGAAATAACACGTAAAAAAAACAAAAAACTGCATAGTTTCCTAGGAACGCGAAGCGAGGCGGCCATCTCAGTCGGCGCCGGAAGTGAGCATGCAGTTTTACTTGTATTTAAGAGCAATCGGAGGCCACGGAAGGAGAGTTGTATGGCATTAAAGCTTGCCTGGAGGGTTGACAGTGTCCAAAGAAGGGCCAGAAGTATACAGAATGGTGTTGTCTGCGTAGAGGTGGATCAGAGACTCACCAGCAAATGTCCTTTTTGTGTCCACATTTTCCAAGAACTCTGTTAAATATCTGCTCTGAATGAAGATTCAATATGTCTGCAGAAGGAATGGTGTCAGCTATGACATTACACCTTGAGTTTGAAAAAAATCATTTTGGTCCAAACTTGTGAAACATAGACATCTATGATTGCTTCAGATTTGGTCCGGCCAGAGTCGACTGAACAAATGTCAACTACTTTTCAACATCCATGGACGTTTGGTGTCAGTCGGTGTTCAGTGGTTGAGTATGTTTGTTACAGTAAATGGAAAGAGGGTGGGTGTCATGGTAGGTGCCAGTAAGAGCCGGGAGAGGTGACATTAACTGAAGAGAGAGAGAAAAGAGAGGGTGGCAAAGAGGGAGTGAGGGAGGGGTTTTCCAGACTGCTTTCACAGTCTTGCTTTGACCACTAGATGACAGAAAGAGAACGAACACAGTAATGAGCTGAACATTACAGTAAACCAGTGGAAGGGAGGAGCAGAGCAGGAGACCCCTTCTGTGATTTGTGACTACTATGATTTCCCATTGTAGCTAATTCAATTGCAGTAATTCCGTTACTGATTTTTAGGTAATTACTTGAATTACAAATTGTAATCACTTAATAATTAATAAACAAACTTCACATCAGTAAAAACACAAACTAATTGTAGGTCTACCTTGAATTGTTACTTATGTTACCTCCTCACGAGGGAGGTAACGGAATTGCAAGGCACAGGGATTTGTTTCTTAAACTTAGAGAAGGAAGATAATTATGTTGATATTAGTTGGCAGTGGTCTTTACTTTAACATGATCATGTTTTTGATCTACTTCTAATAACTTTTAAGACTTTTTCTGGTAGATGTTGTTTAAAACCTTTTAAGATTATTTCTGGTAGATGTTGTCTAAAACCTTTTAAGACTTTGTCTGGTAGATGTTGTCTAAGACCTTTTAAGATTATTTCTGGTAGATGTTGTCTAAAACCTTTTAAGACTTTGTCTGGTAGATATTGTCTAAAACCTTTTAAGACTTTGTCTGGAAGATATTGTCTAAAACCTTTTAAGACTTTGTCTGGTAGATATTGTCTAAAACCTTTTAAGACTTTGTCTGGTAGATGTTGTCTAAAACATTTTAAGACTTTGTCTGGTAGATGTTGTCTAAAACCTTTTAAGACTTTGTCTGGTAGATGTTGTCTAAGACCTTTTAAGATTATTTCTGGTAGATGTTGTCTAAAACCTTTTAAGACTTTGTCTGGTAGATATTGTCTAAAACCTTTTAAGACTTTGTCTGGTAGATATTGTCTAAAACCTTTTAAGACTTTGTCTGGAAGATGTTGTCTAAGACCTTTTAAGATTATTTCTGGTAGATGTTGTCTAAAACCTTTTAAGACTTTGTCTGGTAGATATTGTCTAAAACCTTTTAAGACTTTGTCTGGTAGATGTTGTCTAAGACCTTTTAAGATTATTTCTGGTAGATGTTGTCTAAAACCTTTTAAGACTTTGTCTGGTAGATATTGTCTAAAACCTTTTAAGACTTTGTCTGGTAGATGTTTTCTAAAACCTTTTAAGACTTTGTCTGGAAGATATTGTCTAAAACCTTTTAAGACTTTGTCTGGTAGATATTGTCTAAAACCTTTTAAGACTTTGTCTGGTAGATATTGTCTAAAACCTTTCAAGACTTTGTCTGGTAGATGTTGTCTAAGACCTTTTACGATTATTTCTGGTAGATGTTGTCTAAAACCTTTTAAAACTTTGTCTGGTAGATGTTGTCTAAGACCTTTTAAGATTAGTTCTGGTAGATGTTGTCTAAAACCTTTTAAGACTTTGTCTGGTAGATATTGTCTAAAACCTTTTAAGACTTTGTCTGGTAGATGTTTTCTAAAACCTTTTAAGACTTTGTCTGGAAGATATTGTCTAAAACCTTTTAAGACTTTGTCTGGTAGATATTGTCTAAAACCTTTCAAGACTTTGTCTGGTAGATGTTGTCTAAGACCTTTTAAGATTATTTCTGGTAGATGTTGTCTAAGACCTTTTAAGATAATTTCTGGTAGATGTTGTCTAAAACCTTTTAAGACTTTGTCTGGTAGATATTGTCTAAAACCTTTTAAGACTTTGTCTGGTAGATATTGTCTAAAACCTTTTAAGACTTTGTCTGGAAGATGTTGTCTAAGACCTTTTAAGATTATTTCTGGTAGATGTTGTCTAAAACCTTTTAAGACTTTGTCTGGTAGATATTGTCTAAAACCTTTTAAGACTTTGTCTGGTAGATGTTGTCTAAGACCTTTTAAGATTATTTCTGGTAGATGTTGTCTAAAACCTTTTAAGACTTTGTCTGGTAGATATTGTCTAAAACCTTTTAAGACTTTGTCTGGTAGATATTGTCTAAAACCTTTTAAGACTTTGTCTGGCAGATATTGTCTAAAACCTTTTAAGACTTTGTCTGGTAGATATTGTCTAAAACCTTTTAAGACTTTGTCTGGTAGATATTGTCTAAAACCTTTCAAGACTTTGTCTGGTAGATGTTGTCTAAGACCTTTTACGATTATTTCTGGTAGATGTTGTCTAAAACCTTTTAAAACTTTGTCTGGTAGATGTTGTCTAAGACCTTTTAAGATTAGTTCTGGTAGATGTTGTCTAAAACCTTTTAAGACTTTGTCTGGTAGATATTGTCTAAAACCTTTTAAGACTTTGTCTGGTAGATGTTTTCTAAAACCTTTTAAGACTTTGTCTGGAAGATATTGTCTAAAACCTTTTAAGACTTTGTCTGGTAGATATTGTCTAAAACCTTTCAAGACTTTGTCTGGTAGATGTTGTCTAAGACCTTTTAAGATTATTTCTGGTAGATGTTGTCTAAAACCTTTTAAGACTTTGTCTGGAAGATATTGTCTAAAACCTTTTAAGACTTTGTCTGGTAGATATTGTCTAAGACCTTTTAAGATTATTTCTGGTAGATGTTGTCTAAAACCTTTTAAGACTTTGTCTGGTAGATGTTGTCTAAGACCTTTTAAGATTATTTCTGGTAGATGTTGTCTAAAACCTTTTAAGACTTTGTCTGGAAGATATTGTCTAAAACCATTTAAGACTTTGTCTGGTAGATATTGTCTAAAACCTTTTAAGACTTTGTCTGGTAGATGTTGTCTGAGACCTTTTAAGATTATTTCTGGTAGATGTTGTCTAAGACCTTTTAAGACTTTGTCTGGTAGATTTTTCCATCTGTTTGACCAGAAATGAAAGCCTTTGCTTATTCCTAATGTTGAGGATGGAAAATGGTTGAAAAATGTGTATATGCCTCAATTTCTCAAAAATATTGACTCTTAGCTATAATTCGACACCAAATGTAACATGATCCTATGAACTTTACATATTGGTGCTCATGGGTCATTTAAGATGGAAATGCCTAGGGGTATTGGATGATTTTCCATGATAAAAAGACTGCTTGTCTCACAATAATGAGAGGACACAAATACACTGCTTGTTGTTCTCCACCCTGTTCTGTTCTGCTCCGGGCATCTACAAATGTCTCTCAGAGACAATGGGACAGGAGCCCCTTCTCTCTCTCTCTTGCTCTCTCTCGCTCTCTCTGCCCCCCCCTCTCTTTCTCTCCCTCTGCATGGCATTAACTGTAGAGCTGGAGTGTGTTACAGTAGAGCTGGAGTGTGTTAGTGTGTTACAGTAGAGCTGCAATGTGTTACAGTAGAGCTGGAGTGTGTTAGTGTGTTACAGTAGAGCTGCAGTGTGTTACAGTAGAGCTGCAGTGTGTTACAGTAGAGCTGCAGTGTGTTACAGTAGAGCTGGAGTGTGTTACAGTGTGTTACAGTAGAGCTGCAATGTGTTACAGTAGAGCTGGAGTGTGTTAGTGTGTTACAGTAGAGCTGCAGTGTGTTACAGTAGAGCTGGAGTGTGTTACAGTGTGTTACAGTAGAGCTGCAATGTGTTACAGTAGAGCTGGAGTGTGTTAGTGTGTTACAGTAGAGCTGCAATGTGTTACAGTAGAGCTGGAGTGTGTTAGTGTGTTACAGTAGAGCTGCAATGTGTCACAGTAGAGCTGGAGTGTGTTAGTGTGTTACAGTAGAGCTGCAGTGTGTTACAGTCGAGCTGGAGTGTGTTACAGTGTGTTACAGTAGAGCTGCAATGTGTTACAGTAGAGCTGGAGTGTGTTAGTGTGTTACAGTAGAGCTGCAATGTGTTACAGTAGAGCTGGAGTGTGTTAGTGTGTTACAGTAGAGCTGCAATGTGTCACAGTAGAGCTGGAGTGTGTTAGTGTGTTACAGTAGAGCTGCAGTGTGTTACAGTAGAGCTGGAGTGTGTTAGTGTGTTACAGTAGAGCTGCAGTGTGTTACAGTAGAGCTGGAGTGTGTTACAGTGTGTTACAGTAGAGCTGGAGTGTGTTACAGGGTGTTACAGTAGATCTGCAGTGTGTTACAGTGGAGCTGCAGTGTGTTACAGTAGAGCTGCAGTGTGTTACAGTAGAGCTGCAGTGTGTTACAGTAGAGCTGCAATGTGTTACAGTGGAGCTGCAGTGTGTTACAGTAGAGCTGCAGTGTGTTACAGTAGAGCTG
The DNA here is from genome assembly GCF_023373465.1 of Oncorhynchus keta. Lineage (NCBI taxonomy): Eukaryota > Metazoa > Chordata > Actinopteri > Salmoniformes > Salmonidae > Oncorhynchus > Oncorhynchus keta. Next base: position 35,045,120 of record NC_068441.1, read on the forward strand.
CAGTGTGTTACACTAGAGCTGCAGTGTGTTACAGTGGAGCTGCAATGTGTTACAGTGGAGCTGCAGTGTGTTACAATGTGTTACAGTAGAGCTACAGTGAGTTACAGTAGAGCTGCAGTGTGTTACAGTAGAGCTGGAGTGTGTTAGTGTGTTACAGTAGAGCTGCAATGTGTTACAGTAGAGCTGGAGTGTGTTAGTGTGTTACAGTAGAGCTGCAGTGTGTTACAGTAGAGCTGCAGTGTGTTACAGTAGAGCTGGAGTGTGTTACAGTAGAGCTGGAGTGTGTTAGTGTGTTACAGTAGAGCTGCAATGTGTTACAGTCGAGATGGAGTGTGTTAGTGTGTTACAGTAGAGCTGCAGTGTGTTACAGTAGAGCTGGAGTGTGTTACAGTGTGTTACAGTAGAGCTGCAATGTGTTACAGTAGAGCTGGAGTGTGTTAGTGTGTTACAGTAGAGCTGCAATGTGTTACAGTAGAGCTGGAGTGTGTTAGTGTGTTACAGTAGAGCTGCAATGTGTCACAGTAGAGCTGGAGTGTGTTAGTGTGTTACAGTAGAGCTGCAGTGTGTTACAGTAGAGCTGGAGTGTGTTACAGTGTGTTACAGTAGAGCTGCAATGTGTTACAGTAGAGCTGGAGTGTGTTAGTGTGTTACAGTAGAGCTGCAATGTGTTACAGTAGAGCTGGAGTGTGTTAGTGTGTTACAGTAGAGCTGCAATGTGTCACAGTAGAGCTGGAGTGTGTTAGTGTGTTACAGTAGTGCTGCAGTGTGTTACAGTAGAGCTGGAGTGTGTTAGTGTGTTACAGTAGAGCTGCAGTGTGTTACAGTAGAGCTGGAGTGTGTTACAGCGTGTTACAGTAGATCTGCAGTGTGTTACAGTGGAGCTGCAGTGTGTTACAGTAGAGCTGCAGTGTGTTACAGTAGAGCTGCAGTGTGTTACAGTAGAGCTGCAATGTGTTACAGTGGAGCTGCAGTGTGTTACAGTAGAGCTGCAGTGTGTTACAGTAGAGCTGCAGTGTGTTACACTAGAGCTGCAGTGTGTTACAGTGGAGCTGCAATGTGTTACAGTGGAGCTGCAGTGTGTTACAATGTGTTACAGTAGAGCTACAGTGAGTTACAGGAGTGCTGGAGTGTGTTACAGTAGAGCTGCAGTGTGTTACAGTAGAGCTGCAGTGTGTTACAGTAGAGCTGCAGTGTGTTACAGTAGAGCTGGAGTGTGTTAGTGTGTTACAGTAGAGCTGCAATGTGTTACAGTAGAGCTGGAGTGTGTTAGTGTGTTACAGTAGAGCTGCAATGTGTTACAGTAGAGCTGGAGTGTGTTAGTGTGTTACAGTATAGCTGCAATGCGTTACAGTAGAGCTGGAGTGTGTTAGTGTGTTACAGTAGAGCTGCAGTGTGTTACAGTGGAGCTGCAGTGTGTTACAGTGTGTTACAGTAGAGCTGCAATGTGTTACAGTAGAGCTGGAGTGTGTTAGTGTGTTACAGTAGAGCTGCAATGTGTTACAGTAGAGCTGGAGTGTGTTAGTGTGTTACAGTAGAGCTGCAATGTGTCACAGTAGAGCTGGAGTGTGTTAGTGTGTTACAGTAGAGCTGCAGTGTGTTACAGTAGAGCTGGAGTGTGTTAGTGTGTTACAGTAGAGCTGCAGTGTGTTACAGTAGAGCTGGAGTGTGTTACAGTGTGTTACAGTAGAGCTGGAGTGTATTACAGCGTGTTACAGTAGATCTGCAGTGTGTTACAGTGGAGCTGCAGTGTGTTACAGTAGAGCTGCAGTGTGTTACAGTAGAGCTGCAGTGTGTTACAGTAGAGCTGCAATGTGCTACAGTGGAGCTGCAGTGTGTTACAGTAGAGCTGCAGTGTGTTACAGTAGAGCTGCAGTGTGTTACAGTAGAGCTGGAGTGTGTTAGTGTGTTACAGTAGAGCTGCAATGTGTTACAGTAGAGCTGGAGTGTGTTAGTGTGTTACAGTATAGCTGCAATGCGTTACAGTAGAGCTGGAGTGTGTTAGTGTGTTACAGTAGAGCTGCAGTGTGTTACAGTGGAGCTGCAGTGTGTTACAGTAGAGCTGGAGTGTGTTACAGTAGAGCTGCAGTGTTTGTGGGGGACAGAGTGACAGTGGAGTGGGCTGATTCAACATTAGAGGTAGCTAGTCTGCTCTAGAATTGGAATGATAATATACAAGAGTGAAATAAACAATAAAAATGAACAGTAAACATAACACACTCTCTCTCTCTCTCTCTCTCTCTCTCTCTCTCTCTCTCTCTCTCTCTCTCTCTCTCTCTCTGTGTCCCTCCCTCTCTGTATCTCTGTATCTCTCTCTCTCTCTGTCTGTCTGTCTGTCTCCCCCCCTCTCTCTCTGTGTGTGTGTCCCTTTCTCTCTGCATATCTCTCTCTCTCTGTGTGTGTGTGTCTCTCTCTATCAGTGTCTCTCTCTGTGTGTGTCTCTCTCTCTCTCTCTCTCTCTCTCCCTCTCTCTCGCTCTGTGTGTGTGTGTCTCTCTCTCTCTCTCTCTCTCTCTCTCTCTCTCTCTCTCTCTCTCTCTCTCTCTCTCTCTCTCTCTCTCTCTCTCTCTCTCTCTCTCTCTCTCTCTCTCTCTCTCTCTCTCTCTCTCTCTCTTTCTGTTTGTGCCTGTTTGTGATCCACCTGATATTTATTAAAATGTGACAGACCCAGAAACAGACTAGTTCACTTCTAGCCATAATAAAGTCCTTATAATAATAAGGGACTTGGACAAGATTATATGTTTGAGTAATTCATATGGTCATATGACTCTCAGCATTACAGCAATCCCATTAAAGAAGCCTGCAATCACCATTACAGTATTACAGGCTTGGGGTTGACCTTGTATACCCAGAGCGGTAATGTTCGACCCTGCTACCCTCAGCTTACTAAAGTATCATACTGTACATATGGGACACAGCTAGAACATTACGGAGGCCAAGTGTCATTTACTATAATGCTACAATATGAAAACAAACACATAATCATGTAATGTACCTGATGTAAAGGCTGTGTTTATTATTCCATGTGTGGCCACTGGCCAGACAAACAGACTTCAAACAAAACCAACAATATCTTCTGGATTGTTGGTACATTTTGTTTTCCACACATCCATCTGCCCCCCCCCCCTCTTTCTCTCTGAGTAGAGTGATACATGTTTGCTATTAGACATTTTATTTATCTGACACTAGAACTCATTCCACACCTCAGAGGCTCTGTCATCAGCGTGTGCAAGGCAGAAACCATGATATAACAATGCACAAACCTGGCCTTCACAGACACATCTCATTCCTTCTACTCCTCCTCCTCCAAAGAAAAAATGTATACAAATAATAAAAGTGAGAGAGAGAGAGACGAGAGAGACGAGAGAGACGAGAGAGAGAGAAGAGAGAGACGAGAGAGAGAGAAGAGAGAGACGAGAGAGAGACGAGAGAGAGACGAGAGAGCCTAGAGACGAGAGAGAGAGAGAGAGACGAGAGAGAGAGAGAGAGAGAGAGAGAGAGAGAGAGAGAGAGAGAGAGAGAGAGAGAGAGAGAGAGAGAGAGAGAGAGAGAGAGAGAGAGAGAGAGAGACGAGAGAGAGAGAGAGAGAGAGAGAGAGAGAGAGAGAGAGAGAGTAAATCCCAGTAAGACAAAAATAATGGTATTCCAAAAAAGACATCCAGATGTGCACTGAGCATCCATCCAGTCACTGGGGGTATAATGTCATGTCCTCTGGGCACACGGTGATGACCCGTACAGAAAATGCTACATTCCAGACCTGCACTGAGCCTCCATCCATTCACTGGAGGTATAATGTCATGTCCTCTGGGCACACGGTGATAACCAGTACAGAAAATGCTACCTTCCTGATCTGAAGGATGGTGTTTTATAATGCAGTTACGCAAACCTGCTGCGACCTGTTTACTGATCTTAGGGACCCATTCAAAGTCTGTGATTGGTTGACTGTCTTTGGATTGTGGCTGGTGCAAGAGGATGTACACAACTAGGAGAGCAATAAATACCTGGTCATAATGTTTTTTTAAAAGTATTTTTCAAGAGGACCAGTTTTCTGGGGCATTGCACCAGTCAGCATATTATAATCTACAAAAGTTAGATTCTCAAGCCAAGCCATACTGGTGCCTGTTATCTGGTTGTCTGGTAATACTGACATGTTTTTGGTTAGAAACTTTTATGATGTGTTTGTGAGTGTATTTTAGTATTTCTGTGTAATTGTCAGTGCCGTGTTGTGCTTTAAATAGTCGGGCTAAGTCAGCAGTTTGTCTGCCCAGGCTGCATTGATCTGTTTGGGGGAAGACTGGTCCCAGAGAGAGCCTCAGCCTCCAGATCAATACCCTCAACGGCCTATTATAATAAATTAGACATGGATATACCCAATACACAATTAACCCAAACCCAACTTCCTATCTCTCTCCCTCTCTCTCTCATGCTCTCTCTCTCTCTCTCCCACTCTCTCTCTCTCTCTCTCTCTCTCTCTCTCTCTCTCTCTCTCTCTCTCTCTCTCTCTCTCTCTCTCTCTCTCTCTCTCTCTCTCTCTCTCTCTCTCTCTCTCTCTCTCTCTCTCTCTCTCTCTCTCTCTCTCTCATGCTCTCGCTCTCTCTCTCTCTCTCTCTCTCTCTCTCTCTCTCTCTCTCTCATGCTCTCTCTCTCTCTCTCTCTCTCTCTCTCTCTCTCTCTCTCTCTCTCTCTCTCTGCTCTCTCTCTCTCTCTCTCTCTCTCTCTCTCTCTCTCTCTCTCTCTCTCTCTCTCTCTCTCTCTCTCTCTCCCTCTCTCTCTCTCTCTCTCTCAATTTCTCTTTGATGCAGATCAACAATGGCTTAGTGAATCCACAGTATGTGTGAAATTTCTGATGAAATTTGTGTGTCTTGGTGCGAGTATGTGTGCAAGCGTGTGTCCACTAGAATATTTACGGTGGGGACCCCTAGAAAAAGGATTCCAAACTGGTTCTTTAGCTGTCCCCATAGGAGAAACATTTTTGGTTCCAGGTAGAACCCTATCTGGAACGGAACCCAAAGAAGTTCTACTTGAAACCAAAAAGGGTTCTTCAAAGGGTTCTCCTATGGGGACAGCTGAATAACCCTTATTGGTTCGAGATAGCACCTTTTTTTCTGAGTGTATAGTTTCCTTACATCCCCTCAGACAGATTCACCAAAGCTGTAATGTGATCACACCCTGCATGAGGTCATGATAACGAACATTCCCAGCCAGCCAGGCACACATTACATTACTATTAATAAATGTGTCTATTTACCAACACACACTACGTCTGCAGAGACGATATATGGTTTTCATTCAGACAGCAATACAGTACAGGTCAATATAGCCTCATTCCTACTATAAGGTCATAGGAAATCATTATTCCTTCATATAATACACAGCATTTATCCGTTTTTGGGAGAGAAGGGAAAGCTCAATTTTTTTGTGCGGCGATAAAATGTACAGATTTGTACAGTCATGTCCGTGTGGTAATGGATTTAGTTTTATCTCTGGGTAACGTTCTGTATTTTATCAGTGATAGAAATTTCAGATAAATTGTTGATGCTTATCCCAAAACATTATTTGTGAATCTTATGCTAGTTACACTGTTTAGATACTGGTCTGCCAGGTTCTGAGTAATAATATTCATTTTTCCATCACTACCAAATTTCTCCTCCTCTTCCTCCTCCTGTCTTCTTCTCTTCTAGTCCCTGGGTTTCTCTGTGTGATGTGGTGAGGGCCATGACTCAGTGCATGACTCCCATATTAGGAAGACAGAGTAGATTTTACATCATCACTCTGAGACAGAGCCTTTACTGGAAATCTTTGTTGAGCCTACAGGAGTTTTGTTGTTTATGATTGATCATTTTCCTTCCTGATCATTAGGACCCTTCTGGGTTGTACTCACTCAGCTTCTGGGCAAAGAGGAAGAGAAACACCCTGCATAGTAATGTTGTTGGCGTGGGACGGGAGGTATGTTTGTTAGTCTGGAGGTTTGCTCTGCTCCTCTCTTATTAGAACGCCACAGGCAGGTAGAAAGTCTGGTTAAGGAGTTTGAGGTTTGAGAACCCGACCAGGTCACTGTGGCCCTGTTCTGAATGCTGTTCTGAACGCTTGTCAGCTAACTGCCTGCCAATAGGTAGGAGGGGTCATAGAAGGGTCAGAGAATGATCCAGCGGTCACATCATGACACTAAGAACTGCCACACACTGGGAGAGCATGTCCAAACTCTCACCTCGGGTTCCCTCTTAGAGAGCTAGCCTTCCAAGTGGCCTAACAATGTATTACATCAGACAGCTACTCTTGACCTTAAATAGGCTTTGATAACATAATACTGCAGCAGCAGTGGAATAGCCCTTTGTTAAAAGTACCTTTGAACAGGCTTGTAAGTACATGCGTTTATGCTGCACTTGCTACTTCTGTTGTACACGTTATAGTGTTTACTTAGATTACAATAAGTAGCAGTGGTAAGGACTATGAAACTACCGGTACAAGATGATGACACCAGTTGTTGCCAACAGTATGTGAGGTAAAACGTTGCCAATGAGGCTTATACAGTAATAGATTTCACCTGACTACTGCCAGAAACAGAGGCTGATATTCATCTGAAACTCCAAATGAGAAATAGTGGGGAATTCTACATTCTAAATAAGGGATTTCTAAATGATGAATTGTGTTTTCAGTGAGAAAGCACATCACACACTGATTCATATTGTACTGTAGGCCTTCTGGCTGGCTGCTGTTAACACACTGACCTTCTGGCTGGCTGCTGTTATCTTACTGACCTTCTGGATGGCTACTGTTAACCCACTGACCCTCTGGCTGGCTGCTGTTAACCCACTGACCTTCTGGCTGGCTGCTGTTAACAAATTGACCTTCTGGCTGGCTGCTGTTAACACACTGACCCTCTGGCTGGCTGCTGTTAACACACTGACCCTCTGGCTGGCTGCTGTTAACCCACTGACCTTCTGGCTGGCTGCTGTTAACACACTGACCTTCTGGCTGGCTGCTGTTATCTTACTGACCTTCTGGATGGCTACTGTTAACCCACTGACCCTCTGGCTGGCTGCTGTTAACCCACTGACCTTCTGGCTGGCTGCTGTTAACAAATTGACCTTCTGGCTGGCTGCTGTTAACACACTGACCCTCTGGCTGGCTGCTGTTAACCCACTGACCTTCTGGCTGGCTGCTGTTAACAAATTGACCTTCTGGCTGGCTGCTGTTAACACACTGACCTCTGGCTGGCTGCTGTTAACACACACCCTCTGGCTGGCTGCTGTTAACAAATTGACCTTCTGGCTGGCTGCTGTTAACACACTGACCCTCTGGCTGGCTGCTGTTAACACACTGACCCTCTGGCTGGCTGCTGTTAACCCACTGACCTTCTGGCTGGCTGCTGTTAACAAATTGACCTTCTGGCTGGCTGCTGTTAACCCACTGACCTTCTGGCTGGCTGCTGTTAACACACTGACCTTCTGGCTGGCTGCTGTTAACACACTGACCTTCTGGCTGGCTGCTGTTAACACACTGATCTTCTGGCTGGCTGCTGTTAACACACTGACCTTCTGGCTGGCTGCTGTTAACACACTGACCTTCTGGCTGGCTGATGTTAACACACTGACCTTCTGGCTGGCTGCTGTTAACACACTGACCCTCTGGCTGGCTGCTGTTAACACACTGACCCTCTGGCTGGCTGCTGTTAACCCACTGACCTTCTGGCTGGCTGCTGTTAACACACTGACCTTCTGGCTGGCTGCTGTTATCTTACTGACCTTCTGGATGGCTACTGTTAACCCACTGACCCTCTGGCTGGCTGCTGTTAACCCACTGACCTTCTGGCTGGCTGCTGTTAACAAATTGACCTTCTGGCTGGCTGCTGTTAACACACTGACCCTCTGGCTGGCTGCTGTTAACCCACTGACCTTCTGGCTGGCTGCTGTTAACAAATTGACCTTCTGGCTGGCTGCTGTTAACACACTGACCCTCTGGCTGGCTGCTGTTAACACACTGACCCTCTGGCTGGCTGCTGTTAACAAATTGACCTTCTGGCTGGCTGCTGTTAACACACTGACCCTCTGGCTGGCTGCTGTTAACACACTGACCCTCTGGCTGGCTGCTGTTAACCCACTGACCTTCTGGCTGGCTGCTGTTAACAAATTGACCTTCTGGCTGGCTGCTGTTAACCCACTGACCTTCTGGCTGGCTGCTGTTAACACACTGACCTTCTGGCTGGCTGCTGTTAACACACTGACCTTCTGGCTGGCTGCTGTTAACACACTGACCTTCTGGCTGGCTGCTGTTAACAAATTGACCTTCTGGCTGGCTGCTGTTAACACACTGACCCTCTGGCTGGCTGCTGTTAACACACTGACCCTCTGGCTGGCTGCTGTTAACCCACTGACCTTCTGGCTGGCTGCTGTTAACAAATTGACCTTCTGGCTGGCTGCTGTTAACCCACTGACCTTCTGGCTGGCTGCTGTTAACACACTGACCTTCTGGCTGGCTGCTGTTAACACACTGACCTTCTGGCTGGCTGCTGTTAACACACTGACCTTCTGGCTGGCTGCTGTTAACACACTGACCTTCTGGCTGGCTGCTGTTAACACACTGACCTTCTGGCTGGCTGATGTTAAAACACTGACCTTCTGGCTGGCTGCTGTTAACACACTGACCTTCTGGCTGGCTGCTGTTAACACACTGACCCTCTGGCTGGCTGCTGTTAACCCACTGACCTTCTGGCTGGCTGCTGTTAACACACTGACCTTCTGGCTGGCTGCTGTTATCTTACTGACCTTCTGGATGGCTACTGTTAACCCACTGACCCTCTGGCTGGCTGCTGTTAACCCACTGACCTTCTGGCTGGCTGCTGTTAACAAATTGACCTTCTGGCTGGCTGCTGTTAACACACTGACCCTCTGGCTGGCTGCTGTTAACCCACTGACCTTCTGGCTGGCTGCTGTTAACAAATTGACCTTCTGGCTGGCTGCTGTTAACACACTGACCCTCTGGCTGGCTGCTGTTAACACACTGACCCTCTGGCTGGCTGCTGTTAACAAATTGACCTTCTGGCTGGCTGCTGTTAACACACTGACCCTCTGGCTGGCTGCTGTTAACACACTGACCCTCTGGCTGGCTGCTGTTAACCCACTGACCTTCTGGCTGGCTGCTGTTAACAAATTGACCTTCTGGCTGGCTGCTGTTAACCCACTGACCTTCTGGCTGGCTGCTGTTAACACACTGACCTTCTGGCTGGCTGCTGTTAACACACTGACCTTCTGGCTGGCTGCTGTTAACACACTGACCTTCTGGCTGGCTGCTGTTAACACACTGACCTTCTGGCTGGCTGCTGTTAACACACTGACCTTCTGGCTGGCTGCTGTTAACACACTGACCTTCTGGCTGGCTACTGTTAACACACTGACCTTCTGGCTGGCTGATGTTAAAACACTGACCTTCTGGCTGGCTGCTGTTAACACACTGACCTTCTGGCTGGCTGCTGTTAACACACTGACCTTCTGGCTGGCTGCTGTTAACACACTGACCTTCTGGCTGGCTGCTGTTAACAAATTGACCTTCTGGCTGGCTGCTGTTAACACACTGACCTTCTGGCTGGCTACTGTTAACACACTGACCCTCTGGTTGGCTGCTGTTAACACACTGACCCTCTGGTTGGCTGCTGTTAACAAATTGACCTTCTGGTTGGCTGCTGTTAACACACTGACCCTCTGGTTGGCTGCTGTTAACACACTGACCCTCTGGTTGGCTGCTGTTAACACACTGACCCTCTGGTTGGCTGCTGTTAACACACTGACCCTCTGGTTGGCTGCTGTTAACACACTGACCCTCTGGATGGCTGCTGTTAACACACTGACCCTCTGGCTGCTGTTAAAACACTGACCTTCTGACTGGCTGCTGTTAACACACTGACCTTCTGGCTGGCTGCTGTTAACACACTGACCCTCTGGCTGGCTGCTGCTAAAACACTGACCTTCTGGCTGGCTGCTGTTAACGCACTGACCTTCTGGCTGGCTGCTGTTAACACACTGACCCTCTGGCTGGCTGCTGTTAACACACTGACCCTCTGGCTGGCTGCTGTTAACACACTGACCTTCTGGCTGGCTGCTGTTAACACACTGACCTTCTGGCTGGCTGCTGTTAGCACACTGACCCTCTGGCTGGCTGCTGTTAACACACTGACCTTCTGGCTGGCTGCTGTTAACACACTGACCTTCTGGCTGGCTGCTGTTAACACACTGACCCTCTGGCTGGCTGCTGTTAACACACTGACCTTCTGGCTGGCTGCTGTTAACCCACTGACCTTCTGGCTGGCTGCTGTTAACACACTGACCTTCTGGCTGGCTGCTGTTAACACACTGACCCTCTGGCTGGCTGCTGTTAACACACTGACCTTCTGACTGGCTGCTGTTAACACACTGACCCTCTGGCTGGCTGCTGTTAACACACTGACCTTCTGGCTGGCTGCCGTTAACACACTGACCTTCTGGCTGGCTGCTGTTCACACACTGACCCTCTGGCTGGCTGCTGTTAAAACACTGACCTTCTGACTGGCTGCTGTTAACACACTGACCCTCTGGCTGGCTGCTGTTAAAACACTGACCCTCTGGCTGGCTGCTGTTAAAACACTGACCTTCTGGCTGGCTGCTGTTAACGCACTGACCTTCTGGCTGGCTGCTGTTAACACACTGACCCTCTGGCTGGCTGCTGTTAACACACTGACCCTCTGGCTGGCTGCTGTTAACACACTGACCTTCTGGCTGGCTGCTGTTAACCCACTGACCTTCTGGCTGGCTGCTGTTAACACACTGACCTTCTGGCTGGCTGCTGTTAACACACTGACCTTCTGGCTGGCTGCTGTTAGCACACTGACCCTCTGGCTGGCTGCTGTTAACACACTGACCTTCTGGCTGGCTGCTGTTAACACACTGACCTTCTGGCTGGCTGCTGTTAACACACTGACCCTCTGGCTGGCTGCTGTTAACACACTGACCTTCTGGCTGGCTGCTGTTAACCCACTGACCTTCTGGCTGGCTGCTGTTAACACACTGACCTTCTGGCTGGCTGCTGTTAACACACTGACCCTCTGGCTGGCTGCTGTTAACACACTGACCTTCTGACTGGCTGCTGTTAACACACTGACTCTCTGGCTGGCTGCTGTTAACACACTGACCTTCTGGCTGGCTGCTGTTAACACACTGACCTTCTGGCTGGCTGCTGTTAACACACTGACCCTCTGGCTGGCTGCTGTTAACACACTGACCCTCTGGCTGGCTGCTGTTAACAAATTGACCTTCTGGCTGGCTGCTGTTAACACACTGACCCTCTGGCTGGCTGCTGTTAAAACACTGACCTTCTGACTGGCTGCTGTTAAAACACTGACCTTCTGACTGGCTGCTGTTAACACACTGACCTTCTGGCTGGCTGCTGTTATCTTACTGACCTTCTGGATGGCTACTGTTAACCCACTGACCCTCTGGCTGGCTGCTGTTAACCCACTGACCTTCTGGCTGGCTGCTGTTAACAAATTGACCTTCTGGCTGGCTGCTGTTAACACACTGACCCTCTGGCTGGCTGCTGTTAACCCACTGACCTTCTGGCTGGCTGCTGTTAACAAATTGACCTTCTGGCTGGCTGCTGTTAACACACTGACCCTCTGGCTGGCTGCTGTTAAAACACTGACCTTCTGACTGGCTGCTGTTAACACACTGACATTCTGGCTGGCTGCTGTTAACACACTGACCCTCTGGCTGGCTGCTGTTAAAACACTGACCTTCTGACTGGCTGCTGTTAACACACTGACTCTCTGGCTGGCTGCTGTTAACACACTGACCTTCTGGCTGGCTGCTGTTAACACACTGACCCTCTGGCTGGCTGCTGTTAACACACTGACCCTCTGGCTGGCTGCTGTTAACACACTGACCCTCTGGCTGGCTGCTGTTAACACACTGACCTTCTGGCTGGCTGCTGTTAACACACTGACCTTCTGACTGGCTGCTGTTAACACACTGACCCTCTGGCTGGCTGCTGTTAACACACTGACCCTCTGGCTGGCTGCTGTTAACACACTGACCCTCTGGCTGGCTGCTGTTAACACACTGACCCTCTGGCTGGCTGCTGTTAACACACTGACCCTCTGGCTGGCTGCTGTTAACACACTGACCCTCTGGCTGGCTGCTGTTAAAACACTGACCCTCTGGCTGGCTGCTGTTAACACACTGACCTTCTGGCTGGCTGCTGTTAACACACTGACCCTCTGGCTGGCTGCTGTTAAAACACTGACCTTCTGACTGGCTGCTGTTAACACACTGACTCTCTGGCTGGCTGCTGTTAACACACTGACCTTCTGGCTGGCTGCTGTTAACACACTGACCCTCTGGCTGGCTGCTGTTAACACACTGACCCTCTGGCTGGCTGCTGTTAACACACTGACCCTCTGGCTGGCTGCTGTTAACACACTGACCTTCTGGCTGGCTGCTGTTAACACACTGACCTTCTGACTGGCTGCTGTTAACACACTGACCCTCTGGCTGGCTGCTGTTAACACACTGACCCTCTGGCTGGCTGCTGTTAACACACTGACCTTCTGACTGGCTGCTGTTAACACACTGACCCTCTGGCTGGCTGCTGTTAACACACTGACCCTCTGGCTGGCTGCTGTTAACACACTGACCCTCTGGCTGGCTGCTGTTAACACACTGACCCTCTGGCTGGCTGCTGTTAACACACTGACCCTCTGGCTGGCTGCTGTTAACACACTGACCCTCTGGCTGGCTGCTGTTAAAACACTGACCCTCTGGCTGGCTGCTGTTAACACACTGACCTTCTGGCTGGCTGCTGTTAACACACTGACCCTCTGGCTGGCTGCTGTTAAAACACTGACCTTCTGGCTGGCTGCTGTTAACACACTGACCTTCTGGCTGGCTGCTGTTAACACACTGACCTTCTGGCTGGCTGCTGTTAACACACTGACCCTCTGGCTGGCTGCTGTTAACACACTGACCCTCTGGCTGGCTGCTGTTAACACACTGACCATCTGGCTGGCTGCTGTTAACACACTGACCCTCTGGCTGGCTGCTGTTAACACACTGACCCTCTGGCTGGCTGCTGTTAACACACTGACCTTCTTCTGGCTGGCTGCTGTTAACACTGACCTTCTGGCTGGCTGCTGTTAACACACTGACCTTCTGGCTGGCTGCTGTTAACACACTGACCTTCTGGCTGGCTGCTGTTAACACACTGACCCTCTGGCTGGCTGCTGTTAACACACTGACCTTCTGGCTGGCTGCTGTTAACACACTGACCTTCTGGCTGGCTGCTGTTACTGACCCTCTGGCTGGCTGCACACTGACCTTCTGGCTGGCTGCTGTTAAACACTGACCTTCTGGCTGGCTGCTGTTAACACACTGACCTTCTGGCTGGCTGCTGTTAACACACTGACCTCTGGCTGGCTGCTGTTAACACACTGACCCTCTGGCTGGCTGCTGTTAACACACTGACCTTCTGGCTGGCTGCTGCTGACCTTCTGGCTGGCTGCTGTTAACACACTGACCCTCTGGCTGGCTGCTGTTAACCCACTGACCTTCTGGCTGGCTGCTGTTAACAAATTGACCTTCTGGCTGGCTGCTGTTAACACACTGACCCTCTGGCTGGCTGCTGTTAAAACACTGACCTTCTGACTGGCTGCTGTTAACACACTGACCTTCTGGCTGGCTGCTGTTAACACACTGACCCTCTGGCTGGCTGCTGTTAAAACACTGACCTTCTGACTGGCTGCTGTTAACACACACTGACCCTCTGGCTGGCTGCTGTTAACACACTGACCTTCTGGCTGGCTGCTGTTAACACACTGACCCTCTGGCTGGCTGCTGTTAACACACTGACCCTCTGGCTGGCTGCTGTTAACACACTGACCCTCTGGCTGGCTGCTGTTAACACACTGACCTTCTGGCTGGCTGCTGTTAACACACTGACCTTCTGACTGGCTGCTGTTAACACACTGACCCTCTGGCTGGCTGCTGTTAACACACTGACCCTCTGGCTGGCTGCTGTTAACACACTGACCCTCTGGCTGGCTGCTGTTAACACACTGACCCTCTGGCTGGCTGCTGTTAACACACTGACCCTCTGGCTGGCTGCTGTTAACACACTGACCCTCTGGCTGGCTGCTGTTAAAACACTGACCCTCTGGCTGGCTGCTGTTAACACACTGACCTTCTGGCTGGCTGCTGTTAACACACTGACCCTCTGGCTGGCTGCTGTTAAAACACTGACCTTCTGACTGGCTGCTGTTAACACACTGGCTGGCTGCTGTTAACACACTGACCTTCTGGCTGGCTGCTGTTAACACACTGACCTTCTGGCTGGCTGCTGTTAACACACTGACCCTCTGGCTGGCTGCTGTTAACACACTGACCCTCTGGCTGGCTGCTGTTAACACACTGACCCTCTGGCTGGCTGCTGTTAACACACTGACCTTCTGGCTGGCTGCTGTTAACACACTGACCTTCTGACTGGCTGCTGTTAACACACTGACCCTCTGGCTGGCTGCTGTTAACACACTGACCCTCTGGCTGGCTGCTGTTAACACACTGACCCTCTGGCTGGCTGCTGTTAACACACTGACCCTCTGGCTGGCTGCTGTTAACACACTGACCCTCTGGCTGGCTGCTGTTAACACACTGACCCTCTGGCTGGCTGCTGTTAACACACTGACCCTCTGGCTGGCTGCTGTTAACACACTGACCCTCTGGCTGGCTGCTGTTAACACACAACCCTCTGGCTGGCTGCTGTTAAAACACTGACCCTCTGGCTGGCTGCTGTTAACACACTGACCTTCTGGCTGGCTGCTGTTAACACACTGACCCTCTGGCTGGCTGCTGTTAAAACACTGACCTTCTGGCTGGCTGCTGTTAACACACTGACCTTCTGGCTGGCTGCTGTTAACACACTGACCTTCTGGCTGGCTGCTGTTAACACACTGACCCTCTGGCTGGCTGCTGTTAACACACTGACCCTCTGGCTGGCTGCTGTTAACACACTGACCATCTGGCTGGCTGCTGTTAACACACTGACCCTCTGGCTGGCTGCTGTTAACACACTGACCCTCTGGCTGGCTGCTGTTAACACACTGACCTTCTGGCTGGCTGCTGTTAACCCACTGACCTTCTGGCTGGCTGCTGTTAACACACTGACCTTCTGGCTGGCTGCTGTTAACACACTGACCTTCTGGCTGGCTGCTGTTAGCACACTGACCCTCTGGCTGGCTGCTGTTAACACACTGACCTTCTGGCTGGCTGCTGTTAACACACTGACCTTCTGGCTGGCTGCTGTTAACACACTGACCCTCTGGCTGGCTGCTGTTAACACACTGACCTTCTGGCTGGCTGCTGTTAACCCACTGACCTTCTGGCTGGCTGCTGTTAACACACTGACCTTCTGGCTGGCTGCTGTTAACACACTGACCCTCTGGCTGGCTGCTGTTAACACACTGACCCTCTGGCTGGCTGCTGTTAACACACTGACCCTCTGCCTGGCTGCTGTTAACACACTGACCCTCTGGCTGGCTGCTGTTAACACACTGACCCTCTGGCTGGCTGCTGTTAACACACTGACCTTCTGACTGGCTGCTGTTAACACACTGACCCTCTGGCTGGCTGCTGTTAACACACTGACCCTCTGGCTGGCTGCTGTTAACACACTGACCCTCTGGCTGGCTGCTGTTAACACACTGACCCTCTGGCTGGCTGCTGTTAACACACTGACCTTCTGGCTGGCTGCTGTTAGCACACTGACCCTCTGGCTGGCCCTCCCATGATAGAAGAACAACTGACACTTACGTTTAAGGAGCGTTCCTTTAGAGTAAAACCATAGCCTCATGCACAGAGAGAGAGAAACATCATCCCATATATAACACACACATAATCCCTTCAGCCTCGCAGCCTCACTGCTATACCTAGTCCTGATGGTTGGATGCATGGTGTTGGTAACACTAAGGTTTCTGATATGCCCCTATGAGGCATATATGTGTCATAATGATTAGTATAAATGGCTGTGTAAAACCGTATTTTCCAGGTGCAAGGAATACTTTTCATCATTACTTGCACTGTGATTTATATGGAAAAATAAATCACATTAAAAGAAGAGTAGACTATGCATCTCAGCCTGGCTTTCTCAAATAAATCTCTTGTTTCATCTACTACATCACATGCACATGTACGCACGTACGCACGCACGCACGCACGCACGCACGCACGCACGCACGCACGCACGCACGCACGCACGCACGCACGCACGCACACACACACACACACACACACACACACACACACACACACACACACACACACACACACACACACACACACACACACACACACACACACACACACACACACACAACACACAAACAAAGACATTAAGTCCAACCTCAGGTTATTTAGGCAAAGCAGACCAATACATCAGCAACCTGAGTCACTGGGCTATCTGATGTTGACTATCTGACATTGACTCTCTGACGTTGACTATCTCAGGTAACTCATTCGTTCACTTTCTGAGGTTAACTATCTGAGGTTAACTATCTGAGGTTCACTATGTGAGGTTCACTATGTGAGGTTCACTATGTGAGGTTCACTATCTGAGGTTCACTATCTGAGGTTCACTATCTGAGGTTCGCTATCTGAGGTTCACTATCTGAGGTTCGCTATCTGAGGTTCACTATCTGAGGTTCATTATCTGAGGTTCACTATCTGAGGTTCACTATGTGAGGTTCACTATCTGAGGTTCACTATCTGAGGTTCACTATGTGAGGTTCACTATGTGAGGTTCACTATCTGAGGTTCACTATCTGAGGTTCACTATCTGAGGTTCGCTATCTGAGGTTCACTATCTGAGGTTCGCTATCTGAGGTTCACTATCTGAGGTTCATTATCTGAGGTTCACTATCTGAGGTTCATTATCTGAGGTTCACCATCTGAGGTTCGCTATATGAGGTTCGCTTTCTGAGGTTCACTATCTGAGGTTCACTATCTGAGGTTCACTATCTGAGGTTCGCTATCTGAGGTTCACTATCTGAGGTTCACTATATGAGGTTCGCTATATGAGGTTCGCTTTCTGAGGTTCACTATCTGAGGTTAACTATCTGAGGTTAACTATCTGAGGTTAACTATCTGAGGTTAACTATCTGATGTTAACTATCTGAAGTTCACTATCTGAGGTTCACTATCTGAGGTTCACTATCTGAGGTTAACTTAGGGATCAGTGCCCCTTCCACGGGATGGTTGAGCTAAGGTAGGCTGATGTGATTAGCATGAGGTTGTAATTAACAAGACATTTTCCCAGGGCATAGACATATCTTATATTGGCAGAAAGCTTACATTCTTGTTAATCTAACTGCACTGTCCAATTTACAGTAGCTGTTACAGTGAAAGAATATCATGCTATTTTTTGAGGAGAGTGCAGAATTTTGAACATGAAAAGTTATTAAATTAACAAATTAAGCACATATGGGCTGTCTTGATATAACATTATGAACAGAAATGCTGTTCATTGGATCAGTCTAAAACTGTGCACATACACAGATGCCATCTAGTGACCAAAATCTAAATTGCACATGGGCTGGAATAATGCATTATGGCCTTTCTCTTGCATTTCAAAGATGATGGTATAAAAAATACAAAAGAAGAGTTGTTTTTTTCTTTGTTTTATATATTACCAGATCTATTGTGTTATATTCTCCTACATTTCCATAAACTCCAAAATGTTTCCTTTCAAATGGTACCAAGAATATGCATATCCTTGCTTCAGGTCCTGAGCTCCAGGCAGTTAGATTTGGGTATGTCATTTTCGGAGGAAATTGAAAAAAAGGGGCTAATCCTTAAGAGTAAAATTATCTGAGGTTCACTATCTGAGGTTCACTATCTGAGGTTCACTATCTGAGGTTCACTATCTGAGGTTAACTATCTCTGGTTAAGTGTGTGTGGAGTAATACGGAGTCTTCCTCATAGAAGAACACCTTCAATATATCACATTACAAATGGCCAAGTGTGTAGTACCCTAGAATATAAACTGTTACAAACGGATGCTGGACATGAAATATTAAAATGTCTTGCAAAGCTAACGGTGACATTGTAACATTTTAATATGGCCACCCCAGCCCGGGCTCTTCATTCTGTGTTTTAATGCTGAGCTTGTGAAATATGGATCTAATTATGATGATATGAGTGACTGAGGAGCTATGTCTCTCCTCCCTCGCAATGGGAGGGAGGGAGAGAGAGTGGGAGGAATGGATGGACACTGGGGGAGTAGGGGAGGGAACTGGGAAGGAAGAGGATGAAGAACGGAGGGAGCAGGATAGAGAAGAGAGTGAAGAAGGGAGGGAGGGGTACTGATGTGCTGGCTGTTATACCTGAATGGCATACAACATACATCCTTTGTCTATAATCCACCTTCCACTCCTCCTCCACCCAGGCAGGTCCCTGGGAAATTACTCTCCCTGGGTACTGCCTGGGACATGACTCTCCCTGCCAGACCTCAACAGAAGCTGGGGATCATTCAGACCTTAGTCTGGGGCCCGGCAGCATGGCCACATGGGTCTCTGTTATACTGCCTTCCCATAGGGAGAAAGCAAAAGGGAGGGAGAGGGATGGAGAGAGAGAGAGAAAATGAGAGGGAGAGTAAGAGAGAGAGAGAGGGAAATAGCTAAATAATCTGAGCCTTGCAGTTCTATTAGGCAAGGGAGCATGAGAGAGAGCGTGAGAGAGAGGAGGGGGCGAGAAGAGTGACAGTGATAGAGAGCAATTGTGTGTGTGAGAGAGAGGATAGAGGGTGGTTACAGCATGCATTCTCAAGGAGAGAAAGGAGGACAGCAATTACTATATCTAACACCAAACGGCTTCTTCCTGGCACTGGGTTAGCTAGCCAGCTGCTCCCCCCTCTCTCTCCCTCTCTCCCTCGCTCTCTCTCTCTCTCTCTCTCTCTCTCTCTCTCTCTCTCTCTCCCTCTTTCCTCTCTCTCTCTCTCTCTCTCTCTCTCTCTCTCTCTCTCTCTCTCTCTCTCTCTCTCCTCTCTCTCTCCATCCTCTCTCCATCCTCTCTCTCTCTCTCTCTCTCTCTCTCTCTCTCTCTCTCTCTCTCTCTCTCTCTCTCTCTCTCTCTCTCTCCATCCCTCTCTCTCTATCCCTCTCTCTATATCCCTCTCTCTATATCCCTCTCTCTATATCCCTCTCACTCTGTCTGTCTCATCTGTTATATGATTGATCCGGTGGAGGATGCTGAAGTTCCGTGCGGACCGGAGGGTTAGGTAGGTAGGGGGACAGCGGAGTGGCTGAGGCTGCGGGGAAGTGGTCTCTTCTGGGGCTGCTTGGCAATGTGGTGGTGGGAGAGGGAACCAGAAGCTGGAGGTCAGAGAGTACTGCAATGCAGTGCTGCTGTCGAGAAAGCACAAATATCTGGTTTATGGCTTTTATTGGTCAGTTGTGTGAGGCAGGGACTGATACAGTAGATCTGATATGTGTATAGGAATGTGTGTGTTTGTATGGCTAAACACTGCTAGCATGTGTTCACCCTATAACGTGACTACCTCAGAGGACAGTCAATGGAACTAGTCCATTGTTTTTCTAATCATGTTGGAGTCCATTTTTTGGTCATATTTAGACACTTTGATGTTACCGTATGCTGTTTAGCCATTTGTTTGTCCATATGTAGAAACAGGCAGTGATGCGGTCTCTCTCTATATAGGTTTGTAGGTTACGCATGAACAGGCATGCTCAGTCTCAGGACGCTCTGAGACCAAGTCACACATGCGCGAGTCAGCAGCAGCAACAGCAGCAGCAGCAGCAGCTTGTCCTGTCCCCGTGCCCAGGCAGGCTGTAGTAGGTTTGTCAAGGGTTTGTTATGGTTAGCTGCACACAGGCAGAAGTGCTCTGGTGTGTGTTCCTTTGACATCAGGAGGTGCATGCCTTCTGTCTGACTGTGCTCTTGGCTGGCTGCCCTTGTCCTCTCTACCTATCATTGTGTGTGTGTGTGTGTGTGTGTGTGTGTGTGTGTGTGTGTGTGTGTGTGTGTGTGTGTGTGTGTGTGTGTGTGTGTGTGTGTGTGTGTGTGTGTGTGTGTGTGTGTGTGTGTGTGTGTGTGTGTGTGTGTGTGCATGTGCGTGCATGTGCATGCGTGTATGCATGTGTGTGTGGAGTATACTATGATTCTCTGGCAGGGTCTGGGCCAGATGCCACTAACATTCTATCATCCAGTAGCGGGCAGAGGCAGAGCCAGATCAAGATCCAGAGACACAGGCAGACAGGCTGTGGGGGTGGAAGTGTTCTGCCCTGCTTTACATAGAGCAGTGTTTTTCACACCTGGTTCTGGACATCCACAGGGTGTGCAGGCTTTTGTTCCAACCCAGCACCAAAACATCTGATTCAGCTCGTCAATGGATTCTCAAGAGTGAGTAGCTGGACGTGTTACATGTATTGATGGGCTGGAACAAATCCCTGCACACCCTCTGGTCCCAGGAACAATGCCTAAGTATAGTGTACGGCAAAAGACTACCATATGGAGCCTGTCCTCGTCAAAGAGTCAAGGCCCTGCTCTGGGCCTAGCTAGGTGCAGTCCTGAGGCTTCACTATGGACTATCCTTACAGACTTCCCACGTTCTAATTCTTTGTCTTGGGCCTACAACATGTTTCCTCTTAGGCTGTAAAACTAGTAGGCTGGCTCCCCTAAGGCCTTGGATGAGTAGAGAGAAGCTTTCAGTTTATGGTCCATAGCCTATATGATTAGGTGAGAAGGGTGTGTTCCTATAAACATCTTTCTGACTCCAGGCCTTTCCTCAGGTCCAGTCTAAGCAGCCCATTCATTTGATCTGGCCCTCATGTCTAGTAGCTACGTTCAGCCTTCCTTTCAGACCAGCAGCAGGTGTATTCCGCAGGCAGTTTAGGGGGAACACACTCCTGTATGATTTATAAATCCACTTAAGAGATCCACCTGACATGATGACTCCTTGCTGTCCCCAGTCCACCTGACTGTGCTGCTGCTCCAGTTTCAACTGTTCTGCCGTGTTATTATTCGACCATGCTGGTCATTTATGAACATTTGAACATCTTGGCCATGTTCTGTTATAATCTCCACCCGGCACAGCCAGAAGAGGACTGGCCACCCCACATAGCTTGGTTCCTCTCTAGGTTTCTTCCTAGGTTTTGGCCCTTCTAGGGAGTTTTTCCTAGCCACCGTGCTTCTACACTTGCATTGCTTGCTGTTTGGGGTTTTAGGCTGGGTTTCTGTACAGCACTTTGAGATATCAGCTGATGTACGAAGGGCTATATAAATCAATTTGATTTGATTTGAAGAGATGAAGGGCTCTATTTTGGTTTGGCCTTAAGCCAGCGTAATTGTCAAACGCACGCTAGTTTGCAATTTTGACCTGTAAAAGCTAGCATACTTCTATTTTCAAACCGTAGTGCCAGGATTGGTAATTTACCTATCTTATATGAGTTTTGCACCGAAGTTGGAGGGGTGGCAACATCTGAGGTATGTCCTTAAGAACGTGTGCCAAAGTGCTAATTTCAGTATGCGCCGATGGGGACAGTTAACTCCAACCGAAAGCTGGTCTAGGCTATTACACTGTTATAACCAGCTCCTGTTATTATTGTGGATGTCTGTAAAACCCCTCCATGTAGACTATATGCCCAGCATGGAACGTGAGGTGAGATCATTAGATTTCAGTTTAGTTTGATAAAAAATCAAGCCATAGTAGGCTAACCTTACCCGACTAAACTGGAACATGCTTAACACCCCAGCCATCCTACAATCTAAGCTTGATGCCCTCAATCTCACACAAATTATCAATGAACCTACCAGGTACCTCCCCAAAGCCTTAAACACGGGCACCCTCATAGATATCATCCTAACCAACTTGCCCTCTAAATACACCTCTGCTGTCTTCAACCAAGCGATCACTGCCTCATTGCCTGCATCCGTAATGGGTCAGCGGTCAAACGACCTCCACTCATCACTGTCAAACGCTCCCTGAAACAATTCAGCTAGCCGGCCTTTCTAATCGACCTGGCCGGGGTATCCTGGAAGGATGTTGATCTCATCCCGTAAGTAGAGGATGCCTGGTTATTTTTTTTAAATGCCTTCCTAACCATCTTAAATAACCATGCCCCATTCAACAAATTTAGAACCAGGAACAGATATAGCCCTTGGTTCTCCCAGACCTGACTGCCTTACCCAACACAAAAACATCCTATGGCATTCTGCATTAGAATAGAACAGCCCCCGTGATATGCAGCTGTTCAGGGAAGCTAGAAACCATTATACACAGGCAGTTAGAAAAGCCAAGGCTAGCCTTTTCAAGCAGAAATTTGCTTCCTGCAACACAAACTCAAAAAAGTTCTGGGACATGGAGTCCATGGAGAATAAGAACACCTCCTCCCAGCTGACCACCGCACTGAAGATAGGAAACACTGTCACCACTGATAAATCCACTATAATTGAGAATTTCAATAAGCATTTTTCTACGGCTGGCCATGCTTTCCACCTGGCTACTCCTACCCCGGTCAACAGCACTGCACCCCCCACAGCAACTCGCCCAAGCCTTCCCCATTTCTCCTTCTCCCAAACCCAGTCAGCTGATGTTCTGAAAGAGCTGCAAAATCTGGACCCCTACAAATCAACCGGGCTAGACAATCTGGACCCTTTCTTTCTAAAATTATCTGCCGAAATTGTTGCCACCCCTATTACTAGCCTGTTCAACCTCTCTTTCGTGTCATCTGAGATTCCCAAAGATTGGAAAGCAGCTGCGGTCATCCCCCTCTTCAAAGGGGGGGACACTCTTGACCCAAACTGCTACAGACCTATATCTATCCTACCCTGCCTTTCTAAGGTCTTCGAAAGCCATGTCAACAAACAGATTACCGACCATTTAGAATCTCACCATACCTTCTCTGCTATGCAATCTGGTTTCAGAGCTGGTCATGGGTGCACCTCAGCCACGCTCAAGGTCCTAAACGATATCTTAACCACCATCGATAAGAAACATTACTGTGCAGCCGTATTCATTGATCTGGCCAAGGCTTTCGACTCTGTCAATCACCACATCACCACATCCTCATCGGCAGACTCGACTTGGTTTCTCAAATGATTGCCTCGCCTGGTTCACCAACTACTTCTCTGATAGAGTTCAGTGTGTCAAATCGGAGGGTCTGCTGTCCGGACCTCTGGCAGTCTCTATGGGGGTGCCACAGGGTTAAATTCTTGGACCGACTCTCTTCTCTGTATACATCGATGAGGTCGCTCTTGCTGCTGGTGAGTCTCTGATCCACCTCTACGCAGACGACACCATTCTGTATACTTCTGGCCCTTCTTTGGACACTGTGTTAACAACCCTCCAGGCAAGCTTCAATGCCATACAACTCTCCTTCCGTGGCCTCCACTTGATCTTAAATACAAGTAAAACTAAATGCATGCTCTTCAACCGATTGCTACCTGCACCTGCCCACCTGTCCAACATCACTACTCTGGACGGCTCTGACTTAGAATACGTGGACAACTACGAATACTTAGGTGTCTGGTTAGACTGTAAACTCTCCTTCCAGACCCATATCAAACATCTCCAATCCAAAGTTAAATCTATAATTGGCTTCCTATTTCGCAACAAAGAATCCTTCACTCATGCTGCCAAACATACCCTTGTAAAACTGACCATCCTACCAATCCTCGACTTCGGCGATGTCATTTACAAAATAGCCTCCAATACCCTACTCAACAAATTGGATGCAGTCTATCACAGTGCAATCCGTTTTGTCACCAAAGCAGCATATACCACCCACCATTGCGACCTGTACGCTCTCGTTGGCTGGCCCTCGCTTCATACTCGTCGCCAAACCCACTGGCTCCATGTCGTCTACAAGACCCTGCTAGGTAAAGTCCCCTTATCTCAGCTCGCTGGTCACCATAGCATCTCCCACCTGTAGCACACGCTCCAGCAGGTATATCTCTCTAGTCACCCCCAAAACCAATTCTTTCTTTGGAGGCCTGTCCTTCCAGTTCTCTGCTGCCAATGACTGGAACGAACTACAAAAATCTCTGAAACTGGAAACACTTATCTCCCTCACTAGCTTTAAGCACCAACTGTCAGAGCAGCTCACAGATTACTGCACCTGTACATAGCCCACCCATAATTTAGCCCAAACAACTACCTCTTTCCCTACTGTATTTAATTTACTTATTTATTTTGCTCCTTTGCACCCCATTATTTTTATTTCTACTTTGCACATTCTTCCACTGCAAATCTACCATTCCAGTGTTTTACTTGCTATATTGTATTTACTTTGCCACCATGGCCTTTTTTTTGCCTTTACCTCCCTCACCTCATTTGCTCACATCGTATATAGACTTGTTTATACTGTATTATTGACTGTATGCTTGTTTTACTCCATGTGTAACTCTGTGTCGTTGTATCTGTCGAACTGCTTTGCTTTATCTTGTCCAGGTCGCAATTGTAAATGAGAACTTGTTCTCAACTTGCCTACCTGGTTAAATAAAGGTGAAATAAAATAAATAAAAATAAAACACCTACAACTTGATTATTCATCAAAACCCAGCCCTTTCCCGCCACCGCCAGCTATTGGGCTCGTAATTCTGGGTGTGAAAATAATACAAAATATTTCTGACACACTCCCTGACCTAAGCACTACCAGCAGAGCTTAGATGTACCATTGCATTAGGTTGGTTAAAATAGAGCCACAAAAGTGATCCACTGGTATCTTTCACATACAAAAGTGCTGTTTGTTTAGCATAGGGGTCAATCTATGTTATACTGTATTTTTTATATTTTTTATTTATTAGTTATTTTACCAGGTAAGTTGACTGAGAATACGTTCTCATTTGCAGCAACGGCCTGGGGAATAGTTACAGGGGAGAGGAGTGGGATGAATGAGCCAATTGTAAACTGGGGATTATTTGGTATGTGTGTGAGCGGAGCAGGTTATGTCTATGTGTGCATGTGCGACGTGAGTGTGTTTAGGTATGCATGCTAGTATGTTCATGACTGTACATGACTGGGTGTGTAAGGGTTTGCATTTGTTTGTATCAGTGGAGGCTGGTGGGTGGAGACAAAGGAGGCTTATTGTAATTAATGGACTGGTGTAATAATGGTTTGATACCATTCCAGTCCAGCCATTACGATAAGCCTGTTCTACAGTATATCTACAGTATGCCCTCCAGCCTCCTCTGGTTTGTGTTCATGTGACTGAGCCAGGTTGTGTTTCTATTGAATCTAGTCTACAGTAGAAGTAGCCTGGTTGATCAGATGAAATATTGAATAGAGTTCATTATATATCTGGTGAGGAGAATATCTGGGGTGTCAGACCCACAAAGGGAGGCAGGGAACCACACTGCACCACTCTACCTATAAAACAACGGATATTTACCACTGGTTAGATTACACTGTGCATCAGAAATAAGAGTTGTGCACACACACACACACACACAGGCAGGCACACACACACACACACACGCAGGCACACACACACACGCAGGCAGACACACACACACACGCAGGCACACACACGCAGGCACACACACACACACGCAGGCACACACACACACGCACGCAGGCACACACACACACGCACGCAGGCACACACACGCACGCACGCAGGCACACACACACGCAGGCACACACACACAGTCATCGGTTGTAAAATCAATAGCAGGGAAGGACACCCAGATCACAGAAACACATCCACACCACACTAGACCACACCAGACCAGACCACTCCACAGCACACCACACTAGACCACTCCACAGCACACCACACCAGACCACTCCACAGCACACCACACTAGACCACATCAGACCAGACCACTCTACACTAGACCATACTAGACCACACTAGACCACACCACACTAGACCACACTAGACCACACTAGACCACACTAGACCACACCACATTAGACCACACCACACTACACCACACTAGACCACACTAGACCACACCACACTAGACCAGACCACATCATACTAGACCACACTAGACCAGACCACACCACACTAGACCACACTAGACCACACCACACTAGACCACACCACACTAGACCACACTAGACCACACCACACTAGACCAGACCACATCATACTAGACCACACTAGACCACACCCTACTAGACCACACTAGACAACACCACACTACATCACACTAGACCACACCACACTAGACCACACTAGACCACACCACACTAGACCACACTAGACCACACCACACTAGACCACACCACACTAGACCACACTAGACCACACTAGACCACACCACACTAGACCACACCATACTAGGCCACACTAGACCATACCATACTAGCCCACACTAGACCACACCACACTAGACCACACCATACCAGACCACACTAGACCACACTAGACCACACCACACTAGACCACACCACACTAGGCCACACTAGGCCACACTAGACCACACTAGACCACACCATACTAGACCACACCACACTAGACCACACCACACTAGACCACAACATACCAGACCACACTAGACCACACCAGACTAGACCACACCACACTAGACCACACCATACCAGACCACACTAGACCACACTAGACCACACCATACTAGACCACACCACACTAGACCACACCATACTAGACCACACCACACTAGACCACACCATACCAGACCACACTAGACCACACCACACTAGACCACACTAGACCACACCACACTAGGCCACACTAGGCCACACTAGGCCACACTAGGCCACACTAGACCACACTAGACCACACCATACCAGACCACACTAGACCACACTAGACCACACCACACTAGACCACACTAGACCACACCACACTAGGCCACACTAGGCCACACTAGGCCACACTAGACCACACCATACTAGACCACACTAGACCACACCACACTAGACCACACCACACAAGACCACACCACACAAGACCACAGCACACTAGACCACACCACACAAGACCACACCACACTAGACCACACCACACAAGACCACAGCACACTAGACCACGCCACACTAGACCACACCACACAAGACCACAGCACACTAGACCACACCACACTAGACCACACCACACAAGACCACAGCACACTAGACCACGCCACACTAGACCACACCACACTAGACCACACCACACTAGACCACACCACACTAGACCACACCACACTAGACCACACCACACTAGACCACACCACACTAGACCACACCACACTAGACCACACCACACTAGACCACACCACACTAGACCACACCACACTAGACCACAGCACACTAGACCACACCACACTAGACCACACCACACTAGACCACACTAGACCACACCACACTAGACCACACCACACTACACCACACTAGACCACACCACACTAGACCAGACCACATCATACTAGACCACACCCTACTAGACCACACTAGACCACACCACACTAGACCACACCACACTAGGCCACACTAGACCACACCATACTAGACCACGCTAGACCACACCACACTAGACCACACCATACTAGACCACACTAGACCACACCACACTAGACCACACCACACTAGGCCACACTAGACCACACCATACTAGACCACACTAGACCACACCACACTAGACCACACCATACCAGACCACACTAGACCACACTCGACCACACCACACTAGACCACACTAGACCACACCACACTAGACCACACTAGACCACACTAGCCCACACCACACTAGACCACACCACACTAGACCACACCACACTAGGCCAGACTAGACCACACTAGACCACACTAGACCACGCCACACTAGACCACACCACACTAGACCACACCACACTAGACCACACCACACTAGACCACAGCACACTAGACCACACCACACTAGACCACACCACACTAGCCCCACCACACTAGACCACACCACACTAGGCCACACTAGACCACACCATACTAGACAACACCATACTAGATAGACCACACTAGATCACATTAGACCACACCACACTAGACAACACTAGACAACACCACACTAGACCACACTAGACCACACTAGCCCACACCACACTAGACCACACTAGACCACACCACACTAGACCACACCACACCAGACCACAATAGACCACACCACACTAGACCACACTAGACCACACTAGACTAGACCACACTAGACTACACCACACTAGACCACACCACACTAGACCACACCACACTAGACCAGACCACACTAGACCACACCATACTAGTCCACACTAGACCACACCACACCAGACTACAATAGACCACACCACACTAGACCACACTAGACCACACCACACTAGACCACACTAGACTACACCACACTAGACCACACCACACTAGACCACACCACACTAGACCACGCCACACTAGACCACACCACACTAGACCACACCACACCAGACCACAATAGACCACACCACACTAGACCACACTAGACCACACTAGACTAGACCACACTAGACTACACCACACTAGACCACACCACACTAGACCACACCACACTAGACCAGACCACACTAGACCACACCATACTAGTCCACACTAGACCACACCACACCAGACCACAATAGACCACACCACACTAGACCACACTAGACCACACCACACTAGACCACACTAGATCACACCACACTAGACCACACCACACTAGACCACACCACACTAGACCACACCACACTAGACCACACCACACTAGACCACACTAGACCACACCACACTAGACCACACCACACTAGACCACACCACACTACACCACACCACACTAGACCACACCACACTAGACCACACCACACTAGACCACACCACACTAGACCTTGACCTTTTTGACCTTTTTTTAAGTAGGCAATTCAGTTAAGGCAGTTAAGAACAAATTCTTATTTATAATGACAGCCTATCCCGGCCGAACCCTAACCCGGACGACGCTGTGCCAATTGTGCACAGCAATATGAGTTCTCGCTCCACTTTCCATCAAACTCAGTAGGATAGTCTATATAGTGTGGTCTAGTGTGGTCTAGTGTGGTGTGGTCTTGTGTGGTGTGGTCTAGTGTTGTCTAGTGTGGTGTGGTCTAGTGTGGACTAGTGTGGTGTGGTCTAGTGTTGTCTAGTGTGGTGTGGTCTAGTGTGGTGTGGTCTAGTGTGGTCTAGTGTGGTGTGGTCTTGTGTGGTATGGTCTAGTGTGGTCTAGTGTGGTGTGGTCTAGTGTGGTGTGGTCTAGTGTGGTCTAGTGTGGTGTGGTCTAGTGTGGACTAGTGTGGTGTGGTCTAGTGTTGTGTGGTGTGGTCTAGTGTGGTGTGGTCTAGTGTGGTCTAGTGTGGTGTGGTCTAGTGTGGACTAGTGTGGTGTGGTCTAGTGTTGTCTAGTGTGGTGTGGTCTAGTGTGGTGTGGTCTAGTGTGGTCTAGTGTGGTGTGGTCTTGTGTGGTATGGTCTAGTGTGGTCTAGTGTGGTCAGGTGTGGTCAGGTGTGGTGTGGGCTAGTGTAGGCTAGTGTGGTGTGGTCTAGTGTGGTCTAGTATGGTCTACAAGTCTCTGCTAGCTAAAGCCCCGCCTTATCTCAGCTCACTGGTCACCATAGCAGCACCCACTCGTAGCACGCGCTCCAGCAGGTCACCCCCAAAGCCAATTCCTCCTTTGGTCGTCTTTCCTTCCAGTTTTCTGCTGCCAATGACTGGAACAAACTGCAAAAATCTCTGAAGCTGGAGACTCATATCTCCCTCACTAGCTTTAAGCACCAGCTGTCAGAGCAGCTCACAGATCACTGCACCTATACATAGCCCATCTGTAAACAGCCCATCTATCTACCTACCTCATCCCCATACAGTATTTATTTATTTATCTTGCTCCTTTGCACCCCACTATCTCTACTTGCACATTCATCTTCTGCACATCTACCATTCCAGTGTTTAATTGCTATATTGTAATTACTTCACCACCATGGCCTATTTATTGCCTTAACTCCCTTATCTTACCTCATTTGCACACACTGTATATAGACTTTTTGTTTTCTTTTGTTCTACTGTATTATTGACTGTATGTTTGTTTATTCCATGTGTAACTCTGTGTCGTTGTATATGTCGAATTGCTATGCTTCATCTTGGCCAGGTCACAGTTGTAAAAGGTTAAATAAAAAAATCACTATATCATGCTGACCACTCGCCACACTCTGCTGCGGTTGTATAATGAAACAGTTCAGGTGGCTGAGGTGCTGTGTGGCTGCTGGGTTGCCGCGCCGTCAGTAATCAACATGATTGATAAGTTATGGATCAGCTGCTCTCACCATGTCTGACAGCTTGACATCATGGGTCCACCAATATTCACCTCTCTTTCTTTTTCTCTTTTGCTTCCTCTCCTCGTCTCCAGCCAAAATGATCTGAGTGGACCAGCTGGACAGCCAGTGAGCCAGATCCAGCTGGACAGCCAGTGAGCCAGATCCAGCTGGACAGCCAGTGAGCCAGATCCAGCTGGACAGCCAGTGAGCCAGATCCAGCTGGACAGCCAGTGAGCCAGATCCAGCTGGACAGCCAGTGAGCCAGATCCAGCTGGACAGCCAGTGAGCCAGATCCAGCTGGACAGCCAGTGAGCCAGATCCAGCTGGACAGCCAGTGAGCCAGATCCAGCTGGACAGCCAGTGAGCCAGATCCAGCTGGACAGCCAGTGAGCCAGATCCAGCTGGACAGCCAGTGAGCCAGATCCAGCTGGACAGCCAGTGAGCCAGATCCAGCTGGACAGCCAGTGAGCCAGATCCAGCTGGACAGCCAGTGAGCCAGATCCAGCTGGACAGCCAGTGAGCCAGATCCAGCTGGACAGCCAGTGAGCCAGATCCAGCTGGACAGCCAGTGAGCCAGATCCAGCTGGACAGCCAGTGAGCCAGATCCAGCTGGACAGCCAGTGAGCCAGATCCAGCTGGACAGCCAGTGAGCCAGATCCAGCTGGACAGCCAGTGAGCCAGATCCAGCTGGACAGCCAGTGAGCCAGATCCAGCTGGACAGCCAGTGAGCCAGATCCAGCTGGAGGAGACTGGAACCATTCACACATACATAACGTGAGTACAACATTAATCTGACTTTGATACAACTTTACCGTAACCTAACCTGGAACAGTAAAGACACACATAACTTAAGTGCAAGATTAATCTAACTTTGATACAACCTAACCCCAACCTAACCTCGACCAATAAACACATACCTGACATGAGTACAACCCAGTTATAACCATAATAGTATAATCTTAAACCAACATAACCCTAAACAGACTGATTCACAAATAGCTGACGTGACTACAATCCAACCTCAACCTTAATACAACCTAATCGTGACCATATAACAACACAACCTTAGAACCTACACATACCGTGTAGTTACTACATTGAGTAAAACCTCTAGTTGATGATCCCTGCAGTAGAGACTTACCTGCAGGGAGTATACATCAAACTTGAACCCTAATGCCCATGTAACCTTTACTTGTGGTCTGCATCACCAGCAATGCAGAAATGTTGCAGAAAACTTGTGAAAAATCTCTGCAGTTCCCTTCAAAGTGTTGCTGTATTGAGATAATACATGAAACATCCCATTCACTCAGCTTTGCAGCCAACCTAACACTAACTCCTGACACCAGGAATAAACATGATGGTGTCACGCACACAGACAAATGGGCTGTGGTATGTGACATGGAGAGACAGTTTTTGTGAGAGGGGACAGAGATGGAATAGAGTAGCAGGTTTCACAGAGTCACTTTGTTCACCCCTGTCACTATGGGGGGAGTGCACTGTGCTATTGTTACAGGAAAGCATTTGAGCTGATGGGAATCAGCAATCTGCTAATTATGCAGAGTCCTGGGGTCTGCTAACTCACAAAGTGTGTTCATGAGAGGGTTACCTGGGTTTAGACACCGAGGACTATGACAATGATACCCCACCCGTAATGCAATATAACGTATAACAATTATACCAGTAATTCCACATCCCTGACAGCTAGATAAATGTCCCCAGTGGTGTTAAGACAATACTCCCACCCACTTCATTGTGTGTTCCCCACCACGATCAATACTGTATCGAGCTGATGATGCATTGACATTAATAATATATGATGTTACCTGCGAAGAGGCTGTGTTTTACTGTAAGTTATTCAAAGCGTCAATATAAAACACAGGGACTAACTCTTACAATTGGGGATATTTAATATTTACCTTCAGTTTACTAGGGGAGTTGATGAAGAACAAGCCTTGCAAAGCCACCTGATCCTGCAAGCTTACATTAAATGCTGCATGGATAGCTTTTAATGTAAGCTGGCGGGATCAGGCAGATTTGAAGAACACTCCTTTACAGCAAAAAGCTGAGGAAGTGTTGCAGTGGAAGGAAAAGGGTTCAATTATTAAACTGTAAGATCTAGGGATGATTACTTGGCCATAGTTTAAAGAATCAGGCTGGACATGTAGTCAGGACATCACCTGGTTAACACCTCTACTGTCATCATAACTGTCATGGGGATCTACAGGTAACTGTCAAAATAAAGGAAATACTTGAGAAAATGAGGGATACAAAGTATATTGAAAGCAGGTGTTTACACACAGGTATGGCTCCTGAGTTAATTATGCAATTAACATCCCATCATGTTTAGGGTCATTAAAAATTGCCATTATTTATCTACCATGGCTAGAAGAGATGTCAGAAAGAGGGGTCTCAAAGGAGCATGTGTTTAACCCTAACCCATAACCTTCACTCCAATTCAATACTCAAAACCTACAACCTGATTTTGGACGGAATTAAGGAGTCACCAGGAAGGCTTACAAATACCAAAGATTATTATTCCAACACAGCAAATTTATTTTTTTCAATTTTTTATTTCACCTTTATTTAACCAGGTAGGCCAGTTGAGAACATGTTCTCATTTACAACTGCAACCTGGCCAAGATAAAGCAAAGCAGTGCGACAAAAACAACAACACAGAGTAACACATAAACAAATGTACAGTCAATAACACAATAGAAAATCTATATACAGTGTTCAAATGGAGTAAGGAGGTAAGGCAATAAATAGGCCATAGTGGCGAAGTAATTACCATTTAGCATTTAACACTGGAGTGATAGCTGTGCAAGTAGAAATACTGGTATGCAAAAAAGCAAAAAAGTCAATAAAAATAATATGGGTATGAGGTAGGTTTAGTTTAGTTTATTTAGTTTAGTTTATTTTATTTTTACAGGGACAGTGCACATTAATCAACGTTTCAGTAAAAGTGCCGGTTTTAGCCAGCCGGCTAATTTTCAACCGCAGTCCCTGGGCAGGTTATTAAAAACAATTACAATATAGACAATAGCACCATAGACATAGCAACATAGCAACATAGGACAAGCAAGACATAGCATACAGACAGAGCAACATAGAACAAAAAGCAGCAAGACAAAATTCATAAAAGCAACAAAGTGTTTCCACACCTCACAAGCTACAGACAACATGGAAAGCGGCAACACACAGCTAGGGACCATGTTCACAAATCTGATTGACCTTTAGCCATGTCTTCAATCATTTTGTGAAAGTGTGATATGTGGTGCAGTTATGTGTGTCTGATGGCAGTGTATTCCAGACATGGGAAGCTCTCACAGAGAATGCAGATTTACTAAAGGTGCTTTTCCTTAGGGGAACTATACAGTCACCTCTCATGGCAGACCTTGTGGATCTGCTGCCATATGTCTGGGTTTTCTGTTTAACAAAAATATTGAGTGGAGGGGGAGCCAGGCCATTAAGGATCTTGAATACAAGACATGCGTCGGTGTATTGCACAAGATTTTCCCAACTCAAGAGCTCATGTTTTCTAAGGATGTGACAATGATGATGGCTATTGGGCTTCCTATCAAGCACTTTGAGAGCCTGTTTGTAGACAGACTGAATAGGTTTTAATGTTGTACAGCAAGCTTGGGCCCAACTAGTCAAGCAGTATGTTAAGTGGGGAAGTATCATAGACTTGAAGTACAGTTTTGCTACCTCTGTAGTCAAACAATTTCATATAAATCGGAAATTAGCTAGGTTGAATTTAGTTATTTGAATTACCTTTTTCACATGCTTTTTAAAAGAGAGGTTGGAATCAAGTATGATGCCAAGGTACTTAAAATCGGATACCACCTGGAGCTTCTCCCCTGACACATAGACATCTGGCTCAGTAGCATCTGTTGCCCTCTTTGTGAAGAACATGCAAACAGTTTTTTTCACATTGAGATGCAAACACGAGTCACAGAGCCACTTTGTAACCTGGACCATTACAGTAGTGAGTTCTTGTGCAGCTTGTTGTTGGATGGACTATTTACAGATGGGCTGTGTACAGCCGCAGCGATCGCTGATGTTTAAAGTTAGTGAGGGAGATATAAGTCTCCAACTTCAGCAATTTTTGCAATTCGTTCCAGTCATTGGCAGCAGAGAACTGGAAGGAAAAGCAGCCAAAGAGGTGTTGGCTTTGGGGATGACCAGTGAGATATACCTGCTGGAGTGCGTGCTACAGGTGGGTGTTGTTATGGTGACCAGTGAGCTGAGATAAGGCAGAGCTTTACCTAGCAAAGACTTATAGATGACCTGGAGTCAGTGGGTCTGGCGACGAATATGTAGCGAGGGCCAGCCGATGAGAGCATACAGGTCGCAGTGGTGGGTGGTATAAGGGGCTTTGGTGACAAAACAGATGGCACTGTGATAGACTGCATCCAGTTTGCTGAGTAGAGGAGGCTATTTTGTAAATGACATCGCCGAAGTCGAGGATCGGTAGGATAGTCAGTTTTACGAGGGCATGTTTTGCAGTGTGAGTGAAGGAGGCTTTGTTGCGAAATAGGAAGCCGATTCTAGATTTAATTTTGTAGATGCTTAATATATAAATATATATATTTTGTTACCTTTATTTAACTAGGCAAGTCAGTTAAGAACAAATTCTTATTTTCAATGACGGCCTAGGAACGGTGGGTTCACTGCCTTGTTCAGGGGCAGAACGACAGATTTTTACCTTGTCAGCTCGGGATTCAATCTTACAACCTTTTGGTTACTAGTCCAACGCTCTCACCACTAGGCTACCTGCCGCCCCAAATATGAGTCTGGAGGGTGTCTAGCCAGACACCTAGGTATTTGTAGTTGTCCACATATTCTAAGTAAGAACTGTCCAGAGTAGTGATGCTAGTCGGGCGGGCTGGTGTGGGCAGCGATTGGTTGAAGAGCATGCATTTAGTTTTACTAGCGTTTAAGAGCAGTTGGAGGCCACGGAACGAGTGTTGTATGGCATTGAAGCTCATCTGGAGGTTTGTTCACACAGTGTCCAAAGAAGGGCCACATGTGTACAGAATGGTGTCATCTGTGTAGAGGTGGATCCCCCCCCCCCTTAAAAGATTTAGATGCACTATTGTAAAGTGGCTGTTCCACTGAATGTCATAAGGTGAATGCACCAATTTGTAAGTCGCTCTGGATAAGAGCGTCTGCTAAATGACTTAAATGTAAATGTAAGAGCGACACCGTTGATATATACAGAGAAAAGAGTCGTCCCGAGAATTGAACCCCCCCCATAGAGACTGCCAGAGGTCCGGACAACAGGCCCACCAATTTGACACTCTGAACTCTATCTGAGAAGTAGTTGGTGAACCAGGCGAGGCAGTCATTTGAAAACCAAGGTTATTGAGTGTGCCGATAAGAATACGATGATTGACATAATCGAAAGCCTTGGCCAGGTCAATGAAGACGGCTGCAGAGTAATATCTTTTATTGATGGCGGTTAAGATATCGTTTAGGACCTTGAGTGTGGCTGAGGTGCACCCATGACCAGGTCTGAAACCAGATTGCATAGCGGAGAAGGTATGGTGGGATTCGAAATGGTCGGTGATCTGTTTGTTGACTTGGCTTTCTAACTCCTTAGAAAGGCAGGGTAGGATAGATATAGGTCTGTAGCAGTTTGGGTCAAGAGTGTCCCCCCCTTTGAAGAGCGGGATGACCGCATCTGCTTTCCAATCTTTGGGAATCTCAGACGACACGAAAGAGAGGTTGTACAGGCTAGTAATAGGGGTTGCAACAATTTCGGCAGATAATTTTAGAAGGAAAGGGTCCAGATTGTCTAGCCCGGGTGATTTGTAGGGGTCCAGATTTTGCAGCTCTTTCAGAACATCAGCTGACTGGATTTGGGAGAAGGAGAAATGGGAAGGCTTGGGCGAGTTGCTGTGGCGGGTGCAGTGCTGTTGACTGGGGTAGGGGTAGCCAGGTGGAAAGCATGGCCAGCTGTAGAAAAATGCTTGTTGAAATTCTCAATTATTGTGGATTTATCGGTGGTGACAGTGTTTCCTACCCTCAGTGCAGTGGGCAGCTGGGAGGAGGTGTTCTTATTCTCCATGGACTTTACACTGTCCCAGAACTTTTTTGAGTTTGTGTTTTGCTGGAAGCAAATGTCTGCTTGAAAAAGCTAGCCTTGGCTTTTCTAACTGCCTGTGTATATTAGTTTCTAGCTTCCCTGAAAAGTTGCATATTAAGGAGCTGTTCGATGCTAATGCAGAACGCCATAGGATGTTTTTGTGTTGGTTAAGGACAGTAAGGTCTGGAGAGAACCAAGGGCTGTATCTGTTCTTAGTTCTACATTCTTTGAATGGGTCATGCTTATTTACTTTTAAGGAACAACCAGGCATCCTCTACTGACGGGATGAGGTGAATATACCCGGGACAGGTCGATTAGAAAGGCCTACTCACAGAAGTGCTTTAGGGAGCGTTTGACAGTGATGAGGGGTGGTCATTTGATCTCGTACCCATAATAGATGCAGACAATGAGGCAGTGATCGCTGAGATCCTGATTGGAAACAGCAGAGGTGTATTTGGAGGGCAAGTTGGTCAGGGTGATATCTATGAAGGTGCCCATGTTTATGGATTTAGGTTTGTACCTGGTGTGTTCCTTGATAATTTGTGTGAGATTGAGGGCATCTAGCTTAGATTGTAGGACTGCCGGGGTGTTAAGCATATCCCAGTTTAGGTCACCTAACAGAACAAACTCTGAAGATAGATGGGGGGCAATCAATTCACATATGGTGTCCAATTCACATTTGGTGTCCAATTCACATATGGTGTCCAATTCACATATGGTGTCCAATTCACATATGGTGTCCAATTCACATATGGTGTCCAAATGCTCTGAAAACAAAGAAAACCTGAAAACACCATCCAACCTGGAACTGAGTAAGTAATGTTTAATCTGAAGCTATATTTTATTTCCAAAAGCTAAGAAGAAAAATACATTTAATTACTTTGTAAGGACTGAAAGCTAAATTAAGGCTGCCAAGTTTGATACAACTTCAATTAGCACTGACGTGTCAAATCAGAGGTGTCAAAGCCCTTTAGCCCAACAATGGCAGGAGAGTCGAACAGTCAACTCCAACCAAATGGAGAGGCCTTAGAAGCTCCCTCCCGCTGTTCAGAGGTAATTAAAATGCAGTACCCTGTGTATGTAAAGAATGATAAGGCAAGAAAAGATCACAAAATGAAGCTCCTTATGGAAAATCAAGAGACACTTTTTGCTGACTGTTATAAAAATGGGAACATCAGCAACCTCATCTTCCACACAAACCATCCCCTGGCATGGCACAGTGCTATATTAACACACTACCCCTCTGTTAAGTGAGGGGGTGTTAACGAGGGGTGGAAACTCAGAATACTAGACAACGAGGACTCTGAGTCAGCTAATATAAATCTCTGTAAGTCTGGAACAGTAATGGTACAGGGCAACCACAAACAGTTTCAGCTGGACTTTCACCTCATCAAAGAAATAGCTCAGCAGGAGAGGCTCTCCCTTGAGAAAGATACCCCCACCCCGAGCAGGTCAGACCAGACCTCTTCATTAAATAACCCCACAGATGAGCAACTCCAAGCGGAAAGTCAACCTCCCAGCACAAAGTACTACAACCTCATTGAAACAAAGGACACATTTACCCAGCTGGAGTTAAGGCAGGTGGAGCTGGAACAGCAGGTGATTACACTTCAGTCAGCACAGACCCAGACAACAGTCCAGCACAACAACACCCCCTTAACCAGACCCGGAGAGCTGGAGGTGGAGAGAGACATATCTGCACTCTGGACTGTGGTGAGACAACATCAACAATATAAAAATCAAGAGCAGGAGAAGAACAGATCACGAGAGGAGAGGATCAGACTGCTGAAGGAGAGGTTGAGGGGGGTGGCGTGTGACAGAGAACAACCCACTAGAGAGGTGGCCACCCCTGCCGAGAAGCCAGCAGAACAGCCCACCTCAGCTCCCGACAAAAGTCTTGACACCACAGCAGAACAGTCCACACCAGACCCTGACCATAGCGTCAACACCACAGAAGAACAGACAAATGAGGAACCCCAAGCCCAGGGGATCCCACCCCCTCTGAGCAAACCCCCTGTCCGCCACCCTGATAGCCCCTGGATTTTGATAATTAGTGGGTATCGGCCTAATTCTGCTCTGGATGCATTATTTGGTGTTCTACATTGTACACTGAGGATATTTTTGCAGAATTCTGCATGCAGTCTCAATTTGGTGTTTGTCCCATTTTGTGAATTCTTGGTTGGTGAGCAGACCCCAGACCTCACAACCATAAAGGGCAATGGGATCTGTAACCGATTCAAGTCTTTTTTAGCCAGATCCTAATTGATATGTCAAATTTGATCTTCCTTTTGATGGCATAGAAGGCCCTCCTTGCCTTGTCTCTCAGATCATTCACAGCTTTGTGGAAGTTACCTGTGGCGCTGATGTTTAGGCCGAGGTATGATTAGTTTTTTGTGTGCTCTAGGGCAACGGTGTCTAGATGGAAATTGTATTTCTTTCTCTCTCTCTCTCTCTCTCTCTCTCTCTCTCTCTCTCTCTCTCTCTCTCTCTCTTCCCTCATCTCATTACTCTAAAAGCATTATTATCAAGGGTCATTTTTGACACTACAACATCAAGCAGGTGTTCTCAGAGATAGTGACAAAGATAGTAGACAATATACTGTGTTTGCATGTGTTATTTTTGTTGGCTGTGTGAGTCATTAACTTTATCTCTTTGTCTCTCTGTGTTTCTGTAGGAGCTGTGATTTGGAGATGAATGGGAAGGCGGGAGGTAGAGGACCTGTGAGTTCACCCAACGACATCAACTCCAACAGCTCCACCATGGTATCAGATCTATCCTCCCATGAATCCCAGTCCCAGCCCTTCACACCCCGGGTCAGTGTATACACACACACACACACACACACACACACACACACACACACACACACACACACACACACACACACACACACACACACACACCACACCACACCACACCACACCACACCACACCACACCACACCACACCACACCACACCACACCACACCACACCACACCACACCACACCACACCACACCACACCACACCACACCACACACACACCTTTACACTTCACTACATCATACACCAAGTCAAGGTTTTCTGACAGATTCAATGATACAGAGAGCTCCATTCGGTTCTCTCATCTTCCCTCTCTCCTTCCCTACTTTCCTCTCTTCACTCTCTCCTTCCCTCCTGCCCTCTCCAGGCATCTCGTACTCCAATGAAAGCTGCTACATTTGGGAAACGTTCTAACTCCATGCGGAGGAACCCTAAAGCGGAGGTGACCAAACAGGGCTGGCTATACAAACAGGTAAATCAGCTCTATACACTACACTGTAAGTAACATGAGGCAGTGTTCCCTCAAATACTCCATAATAGCCCATGAATACCCCATAAATACCCCATAACTAGGACCAGATATAGCTATTCTTCCAATATGCCTAGTCTCTTCCATTTGTTTTGATACAGTATGTCTCAGACACTAACTTTGTTTTGGTCCAGTGTTGCTTTCTCTCACATGTTGTTTTGGTCTCATATCTGTCTTCCTTTTCTTCACATAGGGCAGTATTTCTCACACTGTTTTGGTCCGGTATTACCCCTGATATTGTCTAAACTGTTGTGTCTTATCTCTGGACTTCAATCCATCTCACTGTGTGTGTAATTCCCCCTGTTTCTCCCTGTAGGCCAGTTAAGCCCATCTCACTGTGTGTGTAATTCCCCCTGTTTCTCCCTGTAGGTCAGTTAAGCCCATCTCACTGTGTGTGTTATTTTCTCACTCTCACTCTCACTTACTCTCTCTCTCACTCTCTCTCTGACTCACACTCTCTTACTCTCACTCTCACTGTTTCTCACTGTCTCCCCATAGGCCAGCAGTGGAGTGAAACAGTGGAACAAGAGATGGTTCGTCCTCACTGACCGATGCCTCTTTTACTACAAAGGTAGACTGATAGCAAGGTCTTCTTTCTTTTAGTTATTTTTCTTTTTTTCATAGCCCATTGTCACCCTTCATTGGAGGACAACTTTATCATTGTGCTTTATTCTATTGCATTTTATTGTATAATTTAGTCAGAAATATTTGAAATAATATAATATTTATTGTTGTATTTTACGTCTACATTTTCTTTCTAACCTTCATTTGAACCAGGAAGTCCCACTGAGACATGGGTAGTGTGTCAACTGCCAACCTATTCCCTATAGAGAACCCTAAACAGAGCCCTTTGTGGCTATAGAATGTCTTTTCAAAGGAAGACCTGGCTAAGTCGAGTCACTACACCTGCTACTTCAGTCTCTCTCTCTACTCTGTCTATGTAAGAGTCCTACTCTGTGGATTTGTTTGGTTGTATCTGGATTGCAAACTGGAAAGTTTTTATCCCATTCTTGGTTTGGTTCTACTTTTGTGGGCTGGTGTCACATTTAAAACTCTTCTCTTGTTTGTGTTTTTTACCATAGTTACCTGATGTCATGTCAGTGTGTTAGTTCTGTTGGCTGAGTAGAGGGCTGTGTGTTTGGAGCATATCGCCACTGTGTCAGGACTGTTGACTTGTTTGAGGTGCTTTAATACCACACAGAAACACTTGTCATATTCTCCTAACAGTCTCTACTCCTCCTCCATGCCGAGTCTCTGAGCGTTTGCGGTCCTCACCCGTTATCCTCTGAGCCACAGTCAGGAGAATAAACAATCTGTTATTTGAATATGGCACACGGCTTGACGTGTCTGCAATGTCGACGTACGAGCTATGTGTGTGTGGGTTTATGTGTGGCTCTGTGTACATATGGAAGTGTGTAGAGATATGTTTCACTGCATATTATAGTCTTTAAAGATGGACAGTCAACACTGACAGACACAGACATGTAAACACACACCCGCACATACACCCACATACACACACACACACACATACAAACACACACACTCTCCTTATACAGCTCAGTCTCTCCCTCTCAGTGGTGAAGGTGACATAGATAGCACACTAGGTGAAGCAATTGTGGGATAGTGGAGTCTGTTGCGCAGGCAGGCAGGCAGGCCGGCAGACAGTCTGTTACGCAGGCAGGCAGGCCGGCAGGCAGCCAGAAGGGTGACTTGCAAGATCAAGAAGATGAAAGGAGATGATAATGATGAAAATAACGTCATTTTGCCTCGTCTTCAGCACACATCAGTATTTTATGGCCTGCAGGACTTGTTGTCTGAGTGAGACAAAGCAGGAGCCATACCTACAGTAACTTGTTTACCACCATACCTATTCTTATCAGCACAGAATCCACCGTGTTTGTCACGGTCTGACCCTAGTGTGTTCGGCCTAGTATGGTTCTCAATCAGAGGCAGGTGTCGTTAGCCTGGGTTTCACTGTTGTTTTGTGGGTGATTGTTTCCGTGTCTGTTCGCCACAAGGTATTGTTTCGGTTTTGTTCACGTTTACTGTTTCGGTTTTGTTTATTGTTTTGTATTCATTGAGTGTTCAGCTTATGTTTTTAAATAAACAACCATGGACACTTACCATGCCGCATCTTGGTCCGATCCTTGCTACACCTCCTCTTCAGATGAAGAGGAGGAAAACCCTTACAGTGTCAATGTCATTGTTTTTTAAAAGCTTGTGTGAGGCCCCGCATACAGATTTAGAGAGAGAAAAGGAGAGAGCAGAAAAAGAGGGAGAGAAAGAGGGAGGGAGAGAGACAGAGAGACAGTGAGAGACAGAGAGAGAGAGAGAAAGAGCAGAAAAAGAGGGAAGGGAGGGGAGAGAGAGGAGATAACAGGAAGGGAGGGGAGGAGAGAGAGAGGAGATAACAGGAAGAAAGGGGAGGAGATTAGGAGAAATCTGGTGTGATTTTCCTGTTAGCAAACCCCTCAAGCCCATTTTGCCCTTAAAGGTTTTTAAGACCTACACCACTAAGCCTCATCACAAGTGAGAACACCTGGGGCAGCTACTATATTTTATGTTTTACCGTTTCTCTTGTTCCTCCATCCCTGTTCAGTTTTCCCTAGGGGACTGTAGTAGTAGAATAAAATTCATCATGAGATGTGGTGACATTTCCCTCCCCAGGGACAAAGATGGTCTGTACTCAAACAGCTGGAGTAAAGGTGCTGTCTAAAATAAATACATATTGAAGGATGACTGAGGATTTAGTTTTAGTACGTCTTGGTGCCTCTTTCACCTCTATCTCAGGACATGTAGTAGTATATTCTGTAATTTATTTATTTAATCTTTATTTAAGCAGTGAGTCATGTGAGCTATGTTGAGAACCTCCCTGCTCACACAGTCATAGAGGGTTGAACTTTGACCCCTTGCATGTGCGCGTAAGAACTTCATGAGGGTGTGGAATTTGTGTACTTGTATGTGTGTGTTTGGAGCACTGCAGCATTTCGCTGTGTCACCGTAAACAGTCCCTACAACATGCCATAGCAAC
This sequence comes from Oncorhynchus keta, assembly GCF_023373465.1. Lineage (NCBI taxonomy): Eukaryota > Metazoa > Chordata > Actinopteri > Salmoniformes > Salmonidae > Oncorhynchus > Oncorhynchus keta. Next base: position 35,087,846 of record NC_068441.1, read on the forward strand.
ATGCCATAGCAACATGACCCCGGGATTGCATGTGAGAGCCATGTTTAGTGTGTGTGGTGTGTTGGTGTGTAACTGTGGGAGAAAGCATGCTTGTGTGCATGTTTTGGTGTGTGTGTGTTTCTATCTTTGCTTTGTACAGTACATGTTGTACAATGGGCAGCCTTCTTCTTATGCTTCTTTAACAGTTCAGTGGACTTCTTGCCCCTACCAATCAGATGATGATATTCTGGTGCCATGATGTTGTGTGTGTGTGTCTCTGTCTGTCTGTCTGTTTAGTTAGTTACTGTAGGGCTGGTTCATATCTGTCAGAGTCATTATCTAACCATTACTGTTGTTACGGTTCCAAAACAACCTGCCCATTACAACCAAGGACAAGATATTAACAGCTACTGTAAATGAATCCGTGTGTGTGTGTTCATGATTGCGTGTGTGTGCCTGTGTGTGTGAGTGTGTGTGAGCGTGTTTGTGTGTCTCTGTGTGCAAGTGAACGCGTGAGTATGTGACACGATTCTTCCCTGTTGACTTAGTCCAAACACACCTTTTCCTAGTCCTGAGAGAGTGTGAACTCCAGGTTAAAAGTTGAACAAGATGAGTGAATGTGTTAGTGGATCTACCTGTATCCTGTGAACTACAGGATGTAACTAGGACATTGTTTCAATACTAGAGGGTGATACCACTCCAGCAGGAGAGGAACATATTTTTGGTATTTCAATTGTTCTGGCAATTCTCACAGAGCAACTTAATTGGGAGGAAGGAGGTTTGATTATTTTTTATTTTTTACATTGTATCACAAACCTTGTTTTCAAAAATCATGATGAAAGTGGCCCTTTTAGACCCTTTTTAGACCCAGACATGCCTCCTGTAAGACCCTATGATCTGTGAACCACACATGATACACAACATCTTGGTCTCGTTATACTCCTTATAATGTGCACTAACATATGGAGTATGTCTAGATTCTGAAGAAAAAAAAGTCACATTCATGAATTCAACATAAAACAAATTGATGTTAGTATCTAAAAACAACTCTTTTTGATTTTGTGTGTTTAAAAATGCATTGTTAGGAACAATATACAAGTACATCCAATTTCAGAGTTTCTCTGCAAATTCTGAATGTATGATACATTTTATGAGCACCACCAACACAGTGAACGGGGAAATGGATTCAAAAGGAACTCTGCTGGTGATTTACTGAATGTGCAATCCCAAAGGAGGGCTTTGATTGGTAAATGAACTATAATTGGTCCTATCATTAAAAGTTCCAGAGAGCCCACTCTGGAAATGTGATGTTTGAAGAGTATATTTTAAAAAATAAGCTACATCAAAAAGGGTCGTTTTAAGATAAGATTAATTCATGTTGTATTTCAGAATGTAGTTAACCTGGAACTGGCCCTGTTGTCTAGCCTATCCCGTACACACAGATGCACATCTGACCTGAATAAGGAAAGCAAAGAAGATCAATTAAATTATAAGAATAGTCAGAAATCCCTGCTTGCGTCTTTCATATGGAATTGTTCCAGTTGTTCTGTGATTTAATAGCTCAATGTGGAGTCACTGTCATTTTTCCACATTCACATTCAGCAACTGGCCCCTGAGCCACACTCACTTTTCTACTGGTTCTCCATTTCTTCACCCCTTCTCTTGATGACATTACAGTCATTTAGCAGACACGCTTACCCAGAGCGACTTACAGTAGTGATATATCTTTTTCTTCATATTGGGAATCAAATCCCCACCCTGGCACTGCAAGCACCATGCTCTACCAACTGAGCCACATGGGACTCTTCTTCTGGTTACAGTGATTCCTCTCTCTTGATTCAGCACACGTCTCATGGGTTGTTTTAGTCTTTTGCCCTTCTCTCCTAGTTGTGTTGTGGAAAAAGAGAGAGGAAGGGAGGGAGGGAGACATGACAATGGAGAATGTGTGACTGTGCAGTTTACTGCCACGGTCTCCATGCCAGCAAGGAGAGAGGGGCGAGAAATGGGCAGAAAGAGGCCCAGGTCTTTTGTTGGGACTTGGGGGTCATATTGTCAAAGCGTGCCAGCTGTCCTGGCCAGGAGAGGTGGAGTAGTGTCGGTGGTGCTCTGGATATTAGGAGTGTGTGTATAGGTTTTCCCCATCCGGGATTTGAACCTGCATCCCTCCAGGTCTGTATCTCTAACAACTATACACTATAACAAAATGGCGGACGGAAGACAGGGTGGTGCGGCAGGTGCCGCTTCTCATTCGAATGCTGTAATTCTATCTAAACCATCAGGTGTACGCCGACCCCAGCTAAGTAACTCATGCAAATAGTTAAAGCGCAATTATGTGTTTTATCTCCAGTACTCTGCTATGATTGTCAGTTATGTAGCTGCTCAAATCAAATCAAATCCAATTTTATTTGTCACATACACATGGTTAGCAGATGTTAATGCGAGTATAGCGAAATGCTTGTGCTTCTAGTTACGACAATGCAGTGATAACCAACAAGTAATCTAACTAACAATTCCAAAACTACTGTCTGATACACAGTGTAAGGGGATAAGGAATATGTACATAAGGATATATGAATGAGTGATGGTACAGAGCAGCATACAGTAGATGGTATCGAGTACAGTATATACATATGAGATGAGTATGTAGACAAAGTAAACAAAGTGGCATAGTTAAAGTGGCTAGTGATACATGTATTACATAAGGATGCAGTCGATGATGTAGAGTACAGTATATACGTATGCATATGAGATGAATAATGTAGGGTAAGTAACATTATATAAGGTAGCATTGTTTAAAGTGGCTAGTGATATATTTACATCATTTCCCATCAATTCCCATTATTAAAGTGGCTGGAGTTGGGTCAGTGTCAATGACAGTGTGTTGGCAGCAGCCACTCAATGTTAGTGGTGGCTGTTTAACAGTCTGATGTCCTTGAGATAGAAGCTGTTTTTCAGTCTCTCGGTCCCAGCTTTGATGCACCTGTACTGACCTCGCCTTCTGGATGATAGCGGGGTGAACAGGCAGTGGTTCGGGTGGTTGATGTCCTTGATGATCTTTATGGCCTTCCTGTAACATCGGGTGGTGTAGGTGTCCTGGAGGGCAGGTAGTTTGCCCCCGGTGATGCGTTGTGCAGACCTCACTACCCTCTGGAGAGCCTTACGGTTGAGGGCGGAGCAGTTGCCGTACCAGGCGGTGATACAGCCCGCCAGGATGCTCTCGATTGTGCATCTGTAGAAGTTTGTGAGTGCTTTTGGTGACAAGCCGAATTTCTTCAGCCTCCTGAGGTTGAAGAGGCGCTGCTGCGCCTTCCTCACGACGCTGTCAGTGTGAGTGGACCAATTCAGTTTGTCTGTGATGTGTATGCCGAGGAACTTAAAACTTGCTACCCTCTCCACTACTGTTCCATCGATGTGGATAGGGGGGTGTTCCCTCTGCTGTTTCCTGAAGTCCACAATCATCTCCTTAGTTTTGTTGACGTTGAGTGTGAGGTTATTTTCCTGACACCACACTCAGGGCCCTCACCTCCTCCCTGTAGGCCGTCTCGTCGTTGTTGGTAATCAAGCCTACCACTGTTGTGTCGTCCGCAAACTTGATGATTGAGTTGGAGGCGTGCGTGGCCACGCAGTCGTGGGTGAACAGGGAGTACAGGAGAGGGCTCAGAACGCACCCTTGTGGGGCCCCCGTGTTGAGGATCAGCGGGGAGGAGATGTTGTTGCCTACCCTCACCACCTGGGGGCGGCCCGTCAGGAAGTCCAGTACCCAGTTGCACAGGGCGGGGTCGAGACCCAGGGTCTCGAGCTTGATGACGAGCTTGGAGGGTACTATGGTGTTGAATGCCGAGCTGTAGTCGATGAACAGCATTCTCACATAGGTATTCCTCTTGTCCAGGTGGGTTAGGGCAGTGTGGTTGAGATTGCATCATCTGTGGACCTATTTGTTGTCAAGAGACTGGACATTGGCAAGAAGAATGCTGGGGAGTGGTGCGCGATGTGCCCTTTTTCGGAGTCTGACCAGAACACCGCCTCGTTTCCCTCTTTTTCGGAGTCGTTTCCTTGGGTCGCTGCATGCGATCCATTCCGTTGTACTGTTTGTAAGGCAGAACACAGGATCCGCGTCGCGGAAAACATATTCTTGGTCGTACTGATGGTGAGTTGACGCTGATCTTATATTCAGTAGTTCTTCTCGACTGTATGTAATGAAACCAAAGATGACCTGGGGTACTAATGTAAGAAATAACACGTAAAAAAACAAAAAACTGCATAGTTTCCTAGGAACGCGAAGCGAGGCGGCCATCTCAGTCTGCTCTACTGATAATCTCAGTGCATCCTTGCTGGGATGACACAATCAGTCTACTACCGGAGAATATCAACACCAAACACATTGGTTCACCGTTCCACGGGAGCGGACAGTACACAGCATACCATAATGTTCTGAATAATGGCCAAGTCTATCTCGTTCCTTATTCTACTGAACCGCTTAGGCGTAACAAACACAAGTCCAACATTTATCGGAAACTGTTAAACTACCTGTTCACTACCCTCCTGCTCTCCGGGGATGTACAACTCAATCCTGGGCCCAATATCACCGAGCCAGTGATACGCACTGGAGTGGAGAGCGGTGGATGGCCTCGTCCACTGGTCGTCGCCACTGTGGAGGTGGGTGAGTGCTATGGTCCTATGGTTTCTCTCGACTCACCCGGCTCCAGGATAGATTTAGACTCTTCAAACATACCAGAGTCGCTATATGCGATCCCTGACTCTGCTTCTGGTAAGCAAGCTATTTTAATTAGTTCCCCGCATCCAGTGCAGGCGGGAGGGATTGTTAATTGCGCTACCGAACTGCCCCTAATCAAAACGAAACAAAACGGCCTAAACCCAGCCGTCAGAAAACACAGAAAATGTAACTTTTTTCAATGTGTCAATCACTCTCGAGTCATCTGGGACCCACGAGCTAAGCCCAAGGGACTACTAGGGGGGCACTTGAACATTCGTAGTGTCATTCCAAAAAGTGATCAAAATCAACATCTACTCACAGACTCCAACCTTGACTTCCTCTGCCTCTCAGAGACATGGCTCCATAAAAACTCTCCATATGCTGCTTTGACTGTGCCTGGCTACAATGTTTTCAGGAGGGACATGATTGAAGGAAGAGGAGGGGGTGTGATGATTTACATTAAAGCACATATCCGATGTAAACAAATTGAGTGGTCATGTGATAATGAACGAGAATGTATTGGCCTGAACGTTACACTTTCTCCCCAAATGTCTTTTACCCTTATTGGAATGTATAGACCACCAAAAGTGTGTTTTTTGATCAGTTTAATACCATGCTTAGGGAATGTGACTTTGGGAAAGAGGTCATCTTAATGGGAGATTTTAACATGAATTATGAAGACAAGTCTTGTAGAAAAACCCTCAAATGGATCACTAATACCTTTGGCCTTACACAAATCACTAATACCTTTGACCTTACACAGCTAGTTAAAGGGCCAACCAGGGTGACTTGTTGCTCTAAAACACAGATTGATTTGGTGTTCAGTAATAAACCAGAGAGAGTGACTAAATCATTCAATATGGTTACTGGGCTGTCTGATCATAATCTGACACTTATAGCCAGACAGCTGTCTAAGAGCAGGTTTAACCTCTCTACTGTTTGAAAGCCGGATCAACTCAGAATACCTAAGAGTGAATTAAACAGTTTTGAAAAAGCAATTAAGGGAATAAACTGGAATGATCTCTTGTCCTATACAGACGTGGAGGCTGATAGTCAAGTCAGGTTTTTCTATCCACAATCCAGACTACAATAAATGGCTTCCTAAAGAAAATCCAATCCAAACCTGGCCAAAAGAGCACTCTTCCTTGGCTAAATGGAGAAATCTGGAAATTGATGAAAGAACGAGATTATGCTCTAAAAATAGCCCTAAAATCTAAATTAGAGCATGACAGACGTAGGTTTACCATGTTGAGAAATAAGGTGATGAAAGAAATCAGAAAGGCCAAGGCAAACTTTTTTATTAACATAATTGTTGAAGCAAAGGGAAATTCTAAACTGATCTGGGTGAATCTAAAAAAGTTAACAGGGAAAGACCATAGTAACACTGCAAAAAGACTAGAAATCATGGTGAATAACAATCTAACACAGGATGCAGTCAAAATAGCAATAGCCTTCAATTCCTACTTTATTGACTCTGTCAGGTTACTGACACAGAACCCCTCCACTGGTTTCTTGGGCTCAGTGCTAGTGAATGACACTCAACCTGTCTTCATCATAAGGGAGGTTTCTGAGTCAAAGGTGAACAAGGTGATTAGCTCACTAAAGAACTCTAAAGCCAAAGATGTGTTTGGGATGGACTCTACCTTTCTTAAAAACTACAAAGAGTCACTCATTGGCCCCATTACTAAGGTCACCAACACATCTATTGGTCTCGGTGTGTTTCCAAGGGTATGGAAGTCGGCCATAATAACGGCCATCTTTAAATCAGGCGACCCTGCTGACGTGAGTAACTACAGGCCCATTAGTATACTACCTGTGGTGTCAAAGGTTGTTGAAAAGTGTATAGCAGAACAACTGATTGCCCACCTCAACAACAGCCCCTTCACATTACACTCCATGCAGTTTGGCTTCAGAGCGAAACACTCCACAGAAACGGCCAACTGCTTTCTTCTGGAAAATGTGAAGTCCAAGATGGACAAAGGGGGTGCTGTTGGGGCTGTGTTTCTGGACCTAAGGAAGGCTTTTGATACTGTTAACCATGAGATTCTCATCACAAAATTGTCCAAGTTCAACTTTTCCCCTGATGCCTTGAGATGGATGAAATCATACCTTGAAGGCAGAACTCAGTGGGTCAGAGTGAGCAATGAGCTGTTGCCCACTCGTAGCATTGATGTGGGCGTGCCCCAAGGGTCAATACTGGGGCCCCTCCTGTTCAGCCTGTACATTAATGATCTGCCTTCTGTCTGTACTGGGTCTGAAGTTCAAATGTATGCAGATGATACAGTGATATATGTGCATGCAAAGAGCAAACAACAAGCTGCACAAGAACTCACTACTGTAATGGTCCAGGTTACAAAGTGGCTCTGTGACTCGTGTTTGCATCTCAATGTGAAAAAATCTGTTTGCATGTTCTTCACAAAGAGGGCAACAGATGCTACTGAGCCAGATGTCTATGTGTCAGGGGAGAAGCTCCAGGTGGTATCCGATTTTAAGTACCTTGGCATCATACTTGATTCCAACCTCTCATTTAAAAAGCATGTGAAAAAGGTCATTCAAATAACTAAATTCAACCTAGCTAATTTCCGATTTATATGAAATTGTTTGACTACAGAGGTAGCAAAACTGTACTTCAACTCTATGATACTTCCCCACTTAACATACTGCTTGACTAGTTGGGCCCAAGCTTGCTGTACAACATTAAAACCTATTCAGTCTGTCTACAAACAGGCTCTCAAAGTGCTTGATAGGAAGCCCAATAGCCATCATCATTGTCACATCCTTAGAAAGCATGAGCTCTTGAGTTGGGAAAATCTTGTGCAATACACCGACGCATGTCTTGTATTCAAGATCCTTAATGGCCTGGCTCCACCTCCACTCAATATTTTTGTTAAACAGAAAACCCAGACATATGGCAGCAGACCCACAAGGTTTGCCATGAGAGGTGACTGTATAGTTCCCCTAAGGAAAAGCACCTTTAGTAAATCTGCATTCTGTAACGGCGTTCTTCGTTTGTAGAAAGAGAGTCGGTCCGAAATGCAGCGTGGTGGTTACTCATGATCTTTAATGAAGGATCGCGATACATGAAATAACTATTACAAAATACAAAACAACAAACGGAACGTGAAATCTAATTACAGCCTATCTGGTGAAACTACACAGAGACAGGAACAATCACCCACGAAATACACAGTGAAACCCTGGCTACCTAAATACGGTTCCCAATCAGAGACAACGAGAATCACCTGACTCTGATTGAGAACCGCCTCAGGCAGCCAAGCCTATACAACACCCCTACTCAGCCGCAATCCCAAATACTACAAACCCCAATACGAAAATACAATATATAAACCCATGTCACACCCTGGCCTGACCAAATATATGACGAAAACACAAAATACAATGACCAAGGCGTGACACATTCTCTGTGAGAGGTTCCCATGTCTGGAATACACTGCCATCAGACACACATAACTGCACCACATATCACACTTTCACAAAATGCTTGAAGACATGGCTAAAGGTCAATCAGATTTGTGAACATGGTCCCTAGCTGTGTGTTGCCGCTTTCCATGTTGTCTGTAGCTTGTGAGGTGTGGAAACACTTTGTTGCTTTTATGAATTTTGTCTTGCTGCTTTTTGTTCTATGTTGCTCTGTCTGTATTCTATGTCTTGCTTGTCCTATGTTGCTATGTCTTGCTTGTTCTATGTTGCTATTGTCTATATTGTAATTGTTTTTAATAACCTGCCCAGGGACTGCGGTTGAAAATTAGCCGGCTGGCTAAAACCGGCACTTTTACTGAAACGTTGATTAATGTGCACTGTCCCTGTAAAAAAAATAAAATAAACTAGACTACATACCACACCCATCTCTAAAGTTTCTCAAAACATCCTGACTGTCCAAGACTGTATGTACAATCAAGGACTTTACTTCACAAGTTACTTTGCCAATGTCCGAGCTGCCCCGGGCATACACATAGAGTAACTCTCAGTGAAATAGAGTGTTAGCCCTTTATGTAACTGCCATCTTCAGAAGTGTTGAGCTGCTGTTGTTTTGGGATGCTAATACACAGCTGTCAGAGAGCTGATTGACTACTGCTGACCCTTCATCCACACACACGCACGCACACACGCACGTGAGGGAGGGAGTCTGTGTGGTGTCAAACAGGTGTGACAGTAGCAGCAGCAGGGAATGCAAGCCAGGAGTCAGACTGCCATGGTATGAGTCAGAATGAGGTGACATTTTCACAGGGAAACCTGTCATTATAGGGGACCTTTCAATTACTGTGCTTCTTCAAAAGTGTGTGTGCTAGCAGGAGTGTCTTCAGAAATGTGTTTTTCCAGAGTTGTGTGTGTGTGTGTTGCCTCTCCTTCTGCCTCTGTGTCCATGGGTGGGGACAGGATTGGTTGTTGAATGCTGAGAAGCTCTGCCACATGTTTCCCAATAACAACTCTATTTCTCCTCACCTAGTTTCTTCTCAGGATATGAAAGCTGTTTGGCAATAAATCACATTGTTTCTTATTACATACATTATTTGTGTGTGTTTGTATGATGCTGTATATTTAGTACAACTTGGTAGCCTACAGCCTACAGCCTACATTTAATTTATTTTCAGTTATTGTGTGTTTGAGAATGAGCACGTGTCTCTTACCATGAATGTGTGTGTGAGAGTTTTTGCATGAAATACAGAACATGTGAGGTCAGGTTTGAATTTGTTTGAGAGAGAGATGGGGAGAGAGGGAGACAGGAAGAGAGAGAGAGAGACGTGGCTATTTACCTGTCTGTGTGTAGCAGAACACCCTGCTCTTGTTGGAGAGAGGGCAGGTACAGTTGGCTGGAGGCCAGAATTCAGGATTCCAGCAACACTGAGTCACATGGGCTGATCGCTAATACAAACACGCACACACACTCGCACACACACAGAGAGCACAGCGCAGAGAGTAGTCTATGATTGCACAAACACAAACACCATGCCTCCCCCTCCCTCCTCTCGCTCCCTCCCTCCCTCCTCCCACTGTCTCTCGCTCGCTCGCTCTCTCTCAAACACACACGAGATCTGCAAGAGAGAAAGGCTTGTGTCTATGCAGTACAGCTCTGCTAGAGAGAGAGAACGAGACAGCGAACAGCCGAGCGAGAGAACGAGAAAGCCGGGAAGAGTGAGAGTGAGACAGAGACAGAGCGAGAGGGCAGTAGCTACAGTGGACACCCTGCCAGCCTCATCTCCAGCCCCCGAAATGTTCATCATCTGCTCCATTATTTAATCAGCACAAGTGCTTCTCTTGCACTCCTCCTTTTTCCCAGCACTCTGCTTGTTTTTTTTCTGCCTATCGTTGGATCTACACCATTATGTGTGAGTGTGTTGAAGAGAGTGTGAGTGTACTGTCACTTCTCACTGGACTGCTGGACCAACATGGATATCTATTCTAGGATTCCACTAGAGTGAGACGGAGGTCTGTTGTTCCAGGGAGGTTCTATGGTACTGCTCACTGAGCCAGCTACAGCCACAGCTACAACTAGAGGAGAGGACCGACTGTCACAGCAGAACTGACTGTGTTTACCATTCAGTCCTCTTTACTCACTGTAGGTTGAGACCCATCAGATCATATTAGATCTGTTTCTCAGATTTGTTGTTTATTTTGATCTTCATTTGTTCTCTTTTTTCCTCTTCCTCCAATCCAGACGAGAAGGAGGAAGGAGTGTTGGGAAGTCTTCCTCTGCTCAGCTTTGGGATTGGAGGAGTGCAGACGTCGGATAACATCAGCCGAAAACACGCCTTTAAGGTCAGTACCCTGAAGATGAGGCAGTACGATGAGTACAGTATACGATTATCACCCTGGAGAGAGAGCGCAGAAGTGATATTGAGGCCATTTAAATAGTCTATCTAGGATTGGGGCTGATGAATTTGTTGGGGTTTGGATGCTGAGGACACGTGATTGTCCCTCAGACAACCCAGGGAGAAGTGGTGATATTGTGGACAGTAGGGGCAGTGTACAGTGGGGATAATAGGGAATAAGCAGAGATGTCTTGCAGCCTGTCAAAACCAAACATCTTTATTTATTTATTCTCTCACTCTCTCTCTCTCTCTTTCTCTCTCTCTCCTCACACTGTACTTTGCATCGAAGTGCACATTAATAAATATAATGCTGAGAGAGAGACACACACAGATAGGCAAAGTGAGCGAGGGAAAGAGAGAGAGAGAGAGAGAGAGAGAGAGAGAGAGAGAGAGAGAGAGAGAGAGAGAGAGAGAGAGAGAGAGAGAGAGAGAGAGAGAGAGAGAGAGAGAGAGAGAGAGAGAGAGAGAGAGAGAGAGAGAGAGAGAGAGAGAGAGAGAGAGAGAGAGAGAGAGAGAGAGAGAGAAAGTGTCCCGTGTTATTCTTCTGGTCTTCCAGGCAGTAGCTGAGGGGTGAGAGAGAGAGAGAACAATCTCATACAAACAACCATATAAGCATGATATATAATATCACATTCATTCAAATGGTTCATAACACAGCCAATGCATATTAAACACTATCTCAGAATGTGGAGCTCAAGTACCAGCTAAAAGCTATTTCCCAATATAGTCCCTGTCACTAGTCGTATGTCACAAAACATTTCTATGCAATCACTGTTAAAGTATAACCTGTTTTGGGATTTCCCACACAGTCTGTTTCAGAAAGCTGAAACAATACCATTTTGCAACATGCTTTAGTTCAGATCAGCAGGTTCAATTGGTTTCTGTGATTAAGATGTACGGGTTGTACAATATGTGTGTTGCAGTGTAGTGTTTGTTGTTGCCCCATCGTCTGTGTGTCAGTGTTGATATGAGAGCTGCTGTGAGTGCCGTGGTGACATGGCATTTGCCTGCCGGTCCTATGAGGCAGTAGACTATACTGTAGAGAGGTAGACTATACTGTAGAGTGGTAGACTATACTGTAGAGAGGTAGACTGTACTGTAGAGAGGTAGACTATACTGTAGAGAGGTAGACTGTACTGTAGAGAGGTAGACTATACTGTAGAGAGGTAGACTATACTGTAGAGAGGTAGACTGTACTGTAGAGAGGTAGACTATACTGTAGAGAGGTAGACTATACTGTAGAGTGGTAGACTATACTGTAGAGAGGTAGACTGTACTGTAGAGAGGTAGACTATACTGTAGAGAGGAAGACTGTACTGTAGAGAGGTAGACTATACTGTAGAGAGGTAGACTATACTGTAGAGAGGTAGACTGTACTGTAGAGAGGTAGACTATACTGTAGAGAGGTAGACTGTACTGTAGAGAGGTAGACTATACTGTAGAGAGGTAGACTGTACTGTAGAGCGGTAGACTGTACTGTAGAGCGGTAGACTGTACTGTAGAGCGGTAGACTATACTGTAGAGCGGTAGACTATACTGTAGAGAGGTAGACTATACTGTAGAGAGGTAGACTATACTGTAGAGAGGTAGACTATACTGTAGAGAGGTAGACTATACTGTAGAGAGGTAGACTATACTGTAGAGAGGTAGACTATACTGTAGAGCGGTAGACTATACTGTAGAGAGGTAGACTATACTGTAGAGAGGTAGACTACTGTAGAGCGGTAGACTGTACTGTAGAGAGGTAGACTATACTGTAGAGAGGTAGACTATACTGTAGAGAGGTAGACTATATTGTAGAGCGGTAGACTGTACTGTAGAGCGGTAGACTACTGTAGAGCGGTAGACTGTACTGTAGAGCGGTAGACTATACTGTAGAGCGGTAGACTATACTGTAGAGCGGTAGACTATACTGTAGAGCGGTAGACTGTACTGTAGAGCGGTAGACTGTACTGTAGAGCGGTAGACTATACTGTAGAGCGGTAGACTATACTGTAGAGAGGTAGACTATACTGTAGAGCGGTAGACTTTACTGTAGAGCGGTAGACTATACTGTAGAGAGGTAGACTATACTGTAGAGAGGTAGACTATACTGTAGAGCGGTAGACTATACTGTAGAGCGGTAGACTATACTGTAGAGCGGTAGACTATACTGTAGACCGGTAGACTATACTGTAGAGCGGTAGACTATACTGTAGAGAGGTAGACTATACTGTAGAGCGGTAGACTATACTGTAGAGAGGTAGACTATACTGTAGAGTGGTAGACTATACTGTAGAGCGGTAGACTATACTGTAGAGCGGAAGACTATACTGTAGAGCGGTAGACTATACTGTAGAGCGGTAGACTATACTGTAGAGAGGTAGACTATACTGTAGAGCGGTAGACTATACTGTAGAGAGGTAGACTATACTGTAGAGCGGTAGACTATACTGTAGAGCGGTAGACTATACTGTAGAGCGGTAGACTATACTGTAGAGCGGTAGACTATACTGTAGAGAGGTAGACTATACTGTAGAGTGGTAGACTATACTGTAGAGCGGTAGACTATACTGTAGAGCGGTAGACTATACTGTAGAGAGGTAGACTATACTGTAGAGTGGTAGACTATACTGTAGAGCGGTAGACTATACTGTAGAGCGGTAGACTATACTGTAGAGCGGTAGACTATACTGTAGAGCGGTAGACTGTACTGTAGAGAGGTAGACTATACTGTAGAGTGGTAGACTATACTGTAGAGAGGTAGACTATACTGTAGAGTGGTAGACTATACTGTAGAGCGGTAGACTATACTGTAGAGAGGTAGACTGTACTGTAGAGAGGTAGACTATACTGTAGAGAGGTAGACTGTACTGTAGAGAGGTAGACTGTACTGTAGAGAGGTAGACTATACTGTAGAGCGGTAGACTATACTGTAGAGCAGTAGCTAGTTGGAGGTTTCACCCAGCTACATTTGCTCCTCTGTAGTACACATGGTTGTAGAAACAAATGGCAGTCGATGAATAGGCAAAATAATCAAATGTAATATTCTTACAATACATTGACACAGTACTCTGGGTTCAGCTGGATGTTGTAGTGGTGCTGGTAGTGCTGGACAGTAAAATGTTATTTGTCTCCTTCCCTCCGTGTTGTTAGCCTGCTGCCTGGTGTTGATTCTACAGGGAGGCAGTGTGAGACGGTATGAATGAGTCATGAGGACAGAGCAGACCAGCCAGGGGTTTCTAGAGAGACCTTTAGTGTTTCAGGTATTAACAGTGTGGTCTATAACTGGATGCACTAAGTGTTGCGTAGGTCTACAAAAGGCTGTCTGTGTTTCTGATGTTATAATACTGGAGCTTTACAAGCTATGAGATGGATCTTAATGCTCTGTGTTAACAAGTCAACCAAGTACATGGTTTTCAATGTTGCTTTTAAGGGCTTTTTACTGTACTGTACTGCACTGTACTGTACTGTATTGTTCTGTACTGTTCTGTATTGTACTGTACTGTACTGTTCTGTATTGTTCTGTTCTGTATTGTACTGTACTGCACTGTACTGTACTGTATTGTTCTGTACTGTTCTGTATTGTACTGTACTGTACTGTTCTGTATCGTTCTGTTCTGTATTGTACTGTACTGTATTGTACTGTACTGTACTGTATTGTACTGTACTGTACTGTATTGTTCTGTACTGTACTGTATTGTTCTGTACTGTACTGTATTGTTCTGTACTGTTCTGTACTGTACTGTATTGTTCTGTACTGTTCTGTATTGTACTGTACTGTTCTATTCTGTATTGTTCTATATTGTTCTGTACTGTACTGTTCTGTACTGTTCTGTACTGTACTGCACTGTACTGTACTGTATTGTTCTGTACTGTTCTGTATTGTACTGTACTGTACTGTTCTGTATCGTTCTGTTCTGTATTGTACTGTACTGTATTGTACTGTACTGTACTGTATTGTTCTGTACTGTTCTGTATTGTACTGTACTGTACTGTATTGTTCTGTACTGTACTGTACTGTATTGTTCTGTACTGTACTGTTCTGTTCTGTATTGTTCTATATTGTTCTGTATCGTTCTGTTCTGTTCTGTATTGTACTGTACTGTTCTGTTCTGTATTGTTCTATATTGTTCTGTACTGTACTGCACTGTATTGTTCTGTACTGTTCTGTATTGTACTGTACTGTTCTATTCTGTATTGTTCTATATTGTACTGTACTGTTCTGTATTGTACTGTACTGTACTGTTCTATTCTGTATTGTTCTATATTGTTCTGTATCGTTCTGTTCTGTTCTGTATTGTACTGTACTGTTCTGTTCTGTATTGTTCTATATTGTTCTGTACTGTACTGCACTGTATTGTTCTGTACTGTTCTGTATTGTACTGTACTGTTCTATTCTGTATTGTTCTATATTGTACTGTACTGTTCTGTACTGTACTGTACTGTACTGTTTTGTTCTGTATTGTACTGTACTGTTCTGTATTGTACTGTACTGTATTGTACTGTTCTGTATTGTATTGTACTTTACTGTTCTGTATTGTTCTGTATTGTACTGTACTGTTCTGTATTGTGCTGTACTGTTCTGTATTGTTCTGTACTATACTGTACTGTATTGTTCTGTATTGTACTGTACTGTTCTGTATTGTGCTGTACTGTACTGTACTGTACTGTTCTGTATTGTACTGTACTGTACTGTTCTATTCTGTATTGTTCTATATTGTACTGTACTGTTTTGTTCTGTATTGTTCTGTATTGTATTGTACTTTACTGTTCTGTATTGTTCTATATTGTACTGTACTGTACTGTACTGTATTGTTCTGTATTGTACTGTACTGTATTGTGCTGTACTCCACTGTACTGTTCTGTATTGTTCTGTATTGTACTGTTCTGTTCTGTATTGTACTGTTCTGTTCTGTATTGTTCTGTTCTGTATTGTACTGTACTGTTCTGTATTGTGCTGTACTGTACTGTACTGTTCTGTATTGTACTGTACTGTACTGTTCTATTCTGTATTGTTCTATATTGTACTGTACTGTACTGTTTTGTTCTGTATTGTACTGTATTGTACTGTACTGTACTGTTTTGTTCTGTATTGTACTGTATTGTTCTGTATTGTATTGTACTGTTCTGTATTGTACTGTTCTGTTCTGTTCTGTATTGTACTGTTCTGTTCTGTATTGTTCTGTATTGTACTGTACTGTTCTGTTCTGTATTGTACTGTTCTGTTCTGTATTGTTCTGTTCTGTATTGTATTGTACTGTACTGTACTGTACTGTACTGTTCTGTTCTGTTCTGTATTGTACTGTTCTGTTCTGTATTGTTCTGTATTGTACTGTACTGTTCTGTTCTGTATTGTACTGTTCTGTTCTGTATTGTTCTGTTCTGTTCTGTTCTGTTCTGTATTGTACTGTACTGTTCTGTATTGTTCTGTTCTGTTCTGTATTGTTCTGTATTGTATTGTACTGTTCTGTATTGTACTGTTCTGTTCTGTTCTGTATTGTACTGTTCTGTTCTGTATTGTTCTGTATTGTACTGTACTGTTCTGTTCTGTATTGTACTGTTCTGTTCTGTATTGTTCTGTTCTGTTCTGTATTGTATTGTACTGTACTGTTCTGTACTGTACTGTACTGTTCTGTTCTGTTCTGTACTGTTCTGTATTGTACTGTTCTGTTCTGTATTGTTCTGTATTGTACTGTTCTGTATTGTTCTGTACTGTTCTGTTCTGTTCTGTACTGTACTGTACTGTTCTGTACTGTTCTGTTCTGTTCTGTTCTGTTCTGTATTGTACTGTATTGTTCTGTATTGTACTGTTCTGTTCTGTATTGTACTGTTCTGTTCTGTATTGTTCTGTTCTGTATTGTGCTGTACTGTACTGTACTGTTCTGTATTGTACTGTACTGTACTGTTCTATTCTGTATTGTTCTATATTGTACTGTACTGTACTGTTTTGTTCTGTATTGTACTGTATTGTACTGTACTGTACTGTTTTGTTCTGTATTGTACTGTATTGTTCTGTATTGTATTGTACTGTTCTGTATTGTACTGTTCTGTTCTGTTCTGTATTGTACTGTTCTGTTCTGTATTGTTCTGTATTGTACTGTACTGTTCTGTTCTGTATTGTACTGTTCTGTTCTGTATTGTTCTGTTCTGTTCTGTATTGTATTGTACTGTACTGTACTGTACTGTACTGTACTGTTCTGTTCTGTTCTGTATTGTACTGTTCTGTTCTGTATTGTTCTGTATTGTACTGTACTGTTCTGTTCTGTATTGTACTGTTCTGTTCTGTATTGTTCTGTTCTGTTCTGTTCTGTTCTGTATTGTACTGTACTGTTCTGTATTGTTCTGTTCTGTTCTGTATTGTTCTGTATTGTATTGTACTGTTCTGTATTGTACTGTTCTGTTCTGTTCTGTATTGTACTGTTCTGTTCTGTATTGTTCTGTATTGTACTGTACTGTTCTGTTCTGTATTGTACTGTTCTGTTCTGTATTGTTCTGTTCTGTTCTGTATTGTATTGTACTGTACTGTTCTGTACTGTACTGTACTGTTCTGTTCTGTTCTGTACTGTTCTGTATTGTACTGTTCTGTTCTGTATTGTTCTGTATTGTACTGTTCTGTATTGTTCTGTACTGTTCTGTTCTGTTCTGTACTGTACTGTACTGTTCTGTACTGTTCTGTTCTGTTCTGTTCTGTATTGTACTGTATTGTACTGTATTGTACTGTTCTGTACTGTACTGTACTGTTCTGTACTGTACTGTACTGTACTGTACTGTACTGTACTGTACTGTACTGTACTGTTCTGTATTGTTCTGTACTGTTCTGTATTGTTCTGTACTATACTGTACTGTTCTGTTCTGGATTGTACTGTATTGTATTGTACTGTATTGTACTGTATTATTCTGTACTGTTCTGTATTGTTCCAGGAACGTGGCTCTCTGTATTAGCCAGGTATTTGGGATTAGATAGTATACAGTACATGGGAGTTAAGATATATCACAGTGTCTAAGTAAAGGAGGATGTGCAGCCAGATATTCAGGGGTAAGTGCTGTTATATTGTAAGACAGACAGACAGTACAGGTATGTCATAGTGTTTAAGTGTTCTCAATACTAATACCGGGTGGTGGTCTGATCTGGTCAGGCTCTCGTGAGTGGGGGGAAGGGAAGGTGTGTTTTTGGGCTGGCCACCCTCGTCTGGTCTGGTGGGGCCCCTCGGGCCGAGGAGGGGTTGGGACGGGTTGATACGGGACAGGAGGGAAGTCGAGTCTGAGCACGCTCCTGGAGTCTGCTGGGATTCCTGTAGAACTACATCTTTATGACGCCTGTTACTTCAAACCGACCAATGAGAGAGAAGCAGGGAGCGGGGGAGAGTGAGGGGAGACTCTAAAGTACATTTTAGCTTTGATTATAAGATTAGTGGTCCTTCTGTGGCTCAGTTGGTAGAGCATGGCGCTTGTAACGCCAGGGTAGTGGGTTCGATTCCCGGGACCACCCATACGTAGAATGTATGCACACATGACTGTAAGTCGCTTTGGATAAAAGCGTCAGCTAAATGGCATATATTATTATTATTATATATTATTACCTTTCAAAGGTGAACTGCTTTGACTTGACTTTTCAGTACCTAAATATTTTTTGGGGCATGAAGTCATGAATGCTTCATTAAATGAAAGGGTATAATCTCTAACACTTTAGATATGAGCCTAATCAAGCCTATTCAATAGCACTATCAGATTGTTAGGTCTTTGATGAATGATGTTTTGCTGTGAGCTCCCAACAGAGAGAGCAGGCTGGGTGTGTGGTGTGTGGTGTGTGGTCTCCGGCACAGCCAGAAGAGGACTGGCCACCCTTCACAGCCTTTTTCCTCTCTTGGTTTCTTCCAATGTTCCTGCCTTTCTAGGGAGTTTTTCCTTGCCACTGTGCTTCTACACCTGCATTGCTTGCTGTTTAGGGTTTTACAACACCAACACTGCACAACACCAACACTGTACAACACCAACACTGTACAACACACAACACCAACACAACACCAACATTGCACAACACCAACACTGCACAACACCAACACTGCACAACACCAACACTGTACAACACCAACACTGTACAACACACAACACCAACACAACACCAACATTGCACAACACCAACACTGTACAACACCAACACTGCACAACACCAACACTGTACAACACCAACACTGTACAACACCAACACTGTACAACACACAACACCAACACAACACCAACATTGCACAACACCAACACTGTACAACACCAACACTGCACAACACCAACACTGTACAACACCAACACTGTACAACACCAACACTGTACAACACCAACACTGCACAACACCAACACTGCACAACACCAACACTGTACAACACCAACACTGTACAACACCAACACTGTACAACACCAACAATGCACAACACCAACACTGTACAACACCAACACTGTACAACACCAACACTGCACAACACCAACACTGTACAACACCAACACTGTACAACACCAACACCAACACTGTACAACAACAACACTGTACAACAACAACACCAACACTGTACAACACCAACACTGTACAACACCAACACTGTACAACAACAACACCAACACTGTACAACACCAACACTGTACAACAACAACACTGCACAACAACAACACCAACACTGCACAACACCAACACTGTACAACAACAACACCAACACTGTACAACACCAACACTGTACAACACCAACACTGTACAACACCAACACTGTACAACAACAACACCAACACTGCACAACACCAACACTGTACAACACCAACACTGTACAACAACAACACCAACACTGTACAACAACAACACTGTACAACAACAACACCAACACTGTACAACACCAACACTGTACAACACCAACACTGCACAACAACAACACCGACACTGCACAACACCAACACTGTACAACAACAACACCAACACTGCACAACACCAACACTGTACAACACCAACACTGTACAACAACAACACCAACACTGTACAACACCAACACTGTACAACACCAACACTGTACAACAACAACACCAACACTGCACAACACCAACACTGTACAACACCAACACTGTACAACAACAACACCAACACTGTACAACAACAACACTGTACAACAACAACACCAACACTGTACAACACCAACACTGTACAACACCAACACTGCACAACAACAACACCAACACTGCACAACACCAACACTGTACAACACCAACACTGTACAACACCAACACTGTACAACAACAACACCAACACTGTACAACACCAACACTGTACAACACCAACACTGCACAACAACAACACCAACACTGCACAACACACAACACCAACACTACACAACACCAACACTGTACAACACCAACACCGCACAACACCAACACTGTACAACACCAACACTGTACAACACCAACACTGTACAACACCAACACTGTACAACTCCAACACTGCACAACACCAACACTGTACAACACCAACACTGTACAACACACAACACCAAAACTACACAACACCAACACTGTACAACACACAACACCAAAACTACACAACACCAACACTGCACAACACCAACACTGTACAACACTAACACTGTACAACACCAACACTGTACAACACCAACACTGTACAACACCAACACTGCACAACACCAACACTGTACAACACCAACACCAACACTGTACAACACCAACACTGTACAACACCAACACTGTACAACACCAACACTGTACAACACCAACACTGCACAACACCAACACTGTACAACACCAACACTGTACAACACCAACACTGTACAACACCAAACTGTACAACACCAACACTGTACAACACCAACACCAACACTGTACAACAACAACACCAACACTGCACAACACCAACACTGTACAACACCAACACTGTACAACACCAACACTGCACAACACCAACACTGTACAACACCAACACTGTACAACACCAACACCAACACTGTACAACACCAACACTGTACAACACCAACACTGTACAACACCAACACTGTACAACACCAACACTGCACAACACCAACACTGTACAACACCAACACCAACACCAACACTGTACAACACCAACACTGTACAACACCAACACTGTACAACACCAACACTGCACAACACCAACACTGTACAACACCAACACTGTACAACACCAACACTGTACAACACCAAACTGTACAACACCAACACTGTACAACACCAACACCAACACTGCACAACAACAACACCAACACTGTACAACACCAACACTGTACAACACCAACACTGTACAACACCAACACTGCACAACACCAACACTGTACAACACCAACACTGTACAACACCAACACTGTACAACACACAACACCAACACTACACAACACCAACACTGCACAACACCAACACCAACACTGTACAACACCAACACCAACACTGTACAACACCAACACCGTACAACACCAACACCGCACAACACCAACACCGTACAACACCAACACTGTACAACACCAACACTGCACAACACCAACACTGTACAACACCAACACTGTACAACACCAACACTGTACAACACCAACACTGTACAAAACCAACACTGTACAACTCCAACACTGCACAACGCCAACACTGTACAACACCAACAATGTACAACACCAACACTGTACAACACACAACACCAACACTGCACAACACCAACACTGTACAACACCAACACTGTACAACACCAACACTGCACAACAACAACACCAACACTGTACAACACCAACACTGTACAACACCAACACTGTACAACACCAACACTGCACAACAACAACACCAACACTGTACAACACCAACACCAACACTGTACAACACCAACACCGCACAACACCAACACCGTACAACACCAACACTGTACAACACCAACACTGCACAACACCAACACTGTACAACACCAACACTGTACAACACACAACACCAACACTACACAACACCAACACTGCACAACACCAACACTGTACAACACAAACACTGCACAACACCAACACTGTACAACACCAACACTGTACAACACCAACACTGTACAACACCAACACTGTACAACACCAACACTGTACAACTCCAACACTGCACAACACCAACACTGTACAACACCAACACTGTACAACACCAACACTGTACAACACACAACACCAACACTGCACAACACCAACACTGCACAACACCAACACTGTACAACACCAACACTGCACAACACCAACACTGTACAACACCAACACTGTACAACACCAACACTGTACAACACCAACACTGGACATTTTGCATGGACATGTTGCCTGTCCCAGACTAGCTAAGGGTTTTGGTCACATTTACATTTGAGTAATTTAGCAGACACTCTTATTCAGAGAGACTTACAGGAGCAATTTGGGTTAAGTGCCTTGTTCTAGGGCACATCGGCAGATTTGTACACCTAGTCGGCTCAGGGATTTAACCCAGCGACCTTTCCATTTCTTGACCAATCAATCAATCCATCAATCAATCAAATGTATTTATAAAGCCCTTTTTTACATCAGCCAATGTCACAAAGTGCTGTACAGAAACCCAGCCTAAAACCCCAAACAGCAAGCAATGCAGATGAACACAATGCTCTTTACCATTAGGCTACCTGCCGACCTTGATCACAGATGGAAAACACAGATACATACACTCTCACGGCCATGTACATGCAGTGAAGACACACACACACACACACACACACACACACACACACATATAAGCAAGAATGCACATGCACACACACACTTTGTGTACTGTAAAAAAAAAAGTAATAACCCCCCAAAAAACTTTTCTAACATTTCAGGACATTCAGGTAAAATGTAAAACACACACACACACACACACACACACACACACACACACACACACACACACACACACACACACACACACACACACACACACACACACACACACACACACACACACACACACACACACACACACACACACACACACACACACACACACACTGTAGGTCCGGCCTCAGAATAGTGCTCATAGAATATTAATGAAGAGGTCTTACATAAGTATAGTGCAGCAGCAGTGTATCAGTCTGATGTCATCAGTCTGATGTCTCTCTATCTCTGCTAGAACTACCCCCTTCTACGTGTGTAGAAGACCAGATTCATAGACGTACACAAGCAACGCTCATAAAAACATCCTAAGTTGGGAGCTACACTTAGAAATTAATAGGCTAGACTCAGAAAACCCATTATCTTGTCGCAGCCCTCATATAATCACTGTCAAAGGCATATATTTGGATTACTAAATAATCATTATACAACACACCAACACAAACACACACACACACACACATTCTCCCGCCAGCCCAGAACAGACAGTGAGACTGCCAGTGATAAGGTATTCATTAAGATGGTGCCGTTGTCATTCAGCAGGTTTAAAACTGATAAGGTTATATCATGTTTTGTGACGAGCACATTCCATATTCTTTTGGGTGAGAGGGGCCATTCCCAGCCCAGGACATACTCTAGATATGCCAGATATAGATATGCAGAGTATAGATGTGGGGCACATTCATATACTGTAGATATGCAGAGGTCCAGAGGGATTTGTATTACAGCAGGACATAGATATGCAAGGCATAGAGACTGTAGGGAGAGTCCATGTTGTATAAATCTAGAGAGCTGTGCAGTGTAGCAGGTATAGATATGGAGGGTAATATGTTGCAGTAATACAGAGGTGCTGAGGGATGCTTGGCTGGGGTCAATCTCTTACTTTCCCTCCCCTGATGCAGTCCCATTCTCCCTTTCCCAACAGCCTGCCCAGCCTTTGAGTGTATGTGTTTGGAAAGTAAGTTTACATTTACATTTAAGTCATTTAGCAGACGCTCTTATCCAGAGCGACTTACAAATTGGTGCATTCACCTTATGACATCCAGTGGAACAGTCACTTTACAATAGTGCATCTAAATCTTAAAGGGGGGTGAGAAGGATTACTTATCCTATCCTAGGTATTCCTTAAAGAGATGGGGTTTCAGGTGTCTCCGGAAGGTGGTGATTGACTCCGCTGTCCTGGCGTCGTGAGGGAGTTTGTTCCACCATTGGGGGGCCAGAGCAGCGAACAGTTTTGACTGGGCTGAGCGGGAACTGTACTTCCTCAGTGGTAGGGAGGCGAGCAGGCCAGAGGTGGATGAACGCAGTGCCCTTGTTTGGGTGTAGGGCCTGATCAGAGCCTGGAGGTACTGAGGTGCCGTTCCCCTCACAGCTCCGTAGGCAAGCACCATGGTCTTGTAGCGGATGCGAGCTTCAACTGGAAGCCAGTGGAGAGAGTTGTGTTTGTGTTATTTTTGTCTGTCCTCTCTTCGTCTCACACTCCCTTTGTCGCCACTCCATAATAAATAATTAGGTGGGTGCTTAGATTTGTCCTATTTCACACAAGTGGGGTCACGGATCAGCTCTTCTCAGTGGCAACCCTGGACCCGCCCTTCTCTCTATTTCAATCTCTCTCTTAACTAGGAAGAGCTCTTCTACAGGACTGAATGATAGAATGACTGTCAGTGACATGCTGGCTCAGAGCGTGACTTCCTGGACTTATTTACTACTGGAGAGGGAGGGAGAGAGATGCTTTTTCTTTCTCTTCACCCCAGAGAAGCGTCTCATGACATGGAGATGTGATGCCAATGTACCCCAGGGCATGTTTGACTAGTCAGGCACACTGTGTATTGTATCTCTGCATCCGTCGCCTTGGTGTTTACACACACACCCAAGAACAAACACATGCACACAGGTTAGATCAGAAAGCAACAGAGTCTCACGAAGCTTGTGAGCAGTGCATGGAAGAACTAACGGACTTATATTTACTGACATTTACAACAATGTTAGCGAGAGCAATGGGTAGTTGGGGAGGAGGAGGAGGGACAGCAGGGAGGTGGCATGGTATAGAGAATACAGGAGAGGAGAGGAGAGGTTGGAAAGAGAATAGAAAAGGTTTAAAAGGGATGGAAGAAAATGAAAAGGGGAGGGAGGAGAGGAGAGGATGGAGGAAATGTACTGTTTTAACGGTTAAGAACATTTTCCCTCATCTGGCACATCTTTCTGTTCCCTGTTCGGCGTTCCCATCGCCTCCTGTGAGAATCCTTGTTCAAAGGAGTGAGCTGGGAGTATTCCATGAACCTCAGTTACACCTCAGTGTCTATTACACTGTAATCCCAACAGAATATACCCCTCTCCTCCCTCTTGCTGTCCTCATCACTCATCACTCATCACTCAACTCTGCCACACCCCTCCCCTCTCTTCCCTCCCTCATCTCTCATCTCTCTTCCCCCTCCATGCAGTGCCCAGGGACAGAATATAATCATACACCTTTAACCCAGACCCATGTTACCAATGACCTGCATCCCTGACCTTATTACTGCTAGAATAACAGAGAGCGGAGAGAGAGATGGTGAAAATAGATATGTGTTTAGAGGGGGAGAGAGAGGGGAGAGAGATATGGTGAAAATATATATGTGTATAGAGGGTGGAGGGAGAGGGGAGAGAGATGGTGAAAAGAGATATGTGTTTAGAGGGGGAGAGAGAGGGGAGAGAGAGATGGTGATAAGAGATATGTGTTTAGAGGGTGGAGAGAGACAGGGGAGAGAGAGATGGTGAAAAGAGATATGTGTATAGAGGGTGGAGAGAGAGTGGAGAGAGAGATGGTGAAAAGAGATATGTGTATAGAGGGTGGAGAGAGACAGGGGAGAGAGAGATGGTGAAAAGAGATATGTGTATAGAGAGGGGAGAGAGATGGTGAAAAGAGATATGTGTATAGAGAGGGGAGAGAGAGGGGAGAGAGATGGTGAAAAGAGATATGTGTATAGAGGGTGGAGAGAGAGGGGAGAGAGATGGTGAAAAGAGATATGTGTATAGAGGGTGGAGAGAGAGGGGAGAGAGATGGTGAAAAGAGATATGTGTATAGAGGGGGGAGAGAGAGAGATGGTGAAAAGAGATATGTGTTTCGAGGGGGGAGAGAGAGATGGTGAAAAGAGATATGTGTATAGAGGGGGGAGAGAGAGATGGTGAAAAGAGATATGTGTTAGAGGGTGGAGAGAGAGGGGAGAGAGATGGTGAAAGAGATATGTGTATAGAGGGTGGAGAGAGAGGGGAGAGAGATGGTGAAAATAGATATGTGTATAGAGGGTGGAGAGAGAGGGGAGAGAGATGGTGAAAAGAGATATGTGTATAGAGGGGGGAGAGATGGTGAAAAGAGATATGTGTATAGATGGTGGAGAGAGAGGGGAGAGAGAGAGGGGAAAGAGAGATGTTGAGAAGAGATATGTGTATAGAGGGGGGAGAGAGACAGGGGAGAGAGAGATGGTGAAAAGAGATATGTGTATAGAGGGTGGAGAGAGAGGGGAGAGAGATGGTGAAAAGAGATATGTGTATAGAGAGGGGAGAGAGAGGGGAGATAGATGGTGAAAAGAGATATGTGTATAGAGGGGGGAGAGATGGTGAAAAGAGATATGTGTATAGATGGTGGAGAGAGAGGGGAGAGAGAGAGGGGAGAGAGAGATGGTGAAAAGAGATATGTGTATAGAGGGGGGAGAGAGACAGGGGAGAGAGAGTTGGTGAAAAGAGATATGTGTATAGAGAGGGAGAGAGAGGGGAGAGAGATGGTGAAAAGAGATATGTGTATAGAGGGGGGGAGAGATATGGTGAAAAGAGATATGTGTATAGAGGGGGGGAGAGAGATGGTGAAAAGAGATATGTGTATAGAGGGGGGAGAGAGAGAGATGGTGAAAAGAGATATGTGTATAGAGGGTGGAGAGAGAGGGGAGAGAGATGGTGAAAAGAGATATGTGTATAGAGAGGGGAGAGAGACAGGGGAGAGAGAGTTGGTGAAAAGAGATATGTGTATAGAGAGGAGAGAGAGGGGAGAGAGAGATGGTGAAAAGAGATATGTGTATAGAGAGGGAGAGAGAGGGGAGATAGATGGTGAAAAGAGATATGTGTATAGAGGGGGGAGAGATGGTGAAAAGAGATATGTGTATAGATGGTGGAGAGAGAGGGGAGAGAGAGATGGTGAAAAGAGATATGTGTATAGAGGGGAGAGAGACAGGGGAGAGATGGTGAAAAGAGATATGTGTATAGAGGTGGAGAGAGAGGGGAGAGAGATGGTGAAAAGAGATATGTGTATAGAGGGGGGAGAGAGAGTTGGTGAAAAGAGATATGTGTATAGAGAGGGAGAGAGAGGGGAGAGAGAGATGGTGAAAAGCGATATGTGTATAGAGGGTGGAGAGAGAGGGGAGAGAGATGGTGAAAAGAGATATGTGTATAGAGGGGGGGAGAGAGATGGTGAAAAGAGATATGTGTATAGAGGGGGGAGAGAGAGAGATGGTGAAAAGAGATATGTGTATAGAGGGTGGAGAGAGAGGGGAGAGAGATGGTGAAAAGAGATATGTGTATAGAGGGTGGAGAGAGATGGTGAAAAGAGATATGTGTATAGAGGGTGGAGAGAGAGGGGAGAGAGATGGTGAAAAGAGATATGTGTATAGAGGGGAGAGAGAGGGGAGAGAGATGGTGAAAAGAGATATGTGTATAGAGGGGGAGAGAGAGGGGAGAGAGATGGTGAAAAGAGATATGTGTATAGAGGGTGGAGAGAGAGGGGAGAGAGATGGTGAAAAGAGATATGTGTATAGAGGGTGGAGAGAGAGGGGAGAGAGATGGTGAAAATAGATATGTGTATAGAGGGTGGAGAGAGAGGGGAGAGAGATGGTGAAAATAGATATGTGTATAGAGGGGGAGAGAGAGGGGAGAGAGATGGTGAAAAGAGATATGTGTATAGAGATGGTGGAGATATGTGTATAGAGGGGGAGGGGAGAGATGGGGAGAGAGAGGGTGGGGAGGAGGAGAGATGGTGAAAAGAGATATGTGTATAGAGGGTGGAGAGAGAGGGGAGAGAGATGGTGAAAATAGATATGTGTATAGAGGGTGGGGGAGAGAGGGGAGAGATGGTGAAAAGAGATATGTGTATAGAGGTGGGGGAGGGGAGAGAGAGATGGTGAAAATAGATATGTGTATAGAGGGGGAGGGAGAGAGATGGTGAAAAGAGATATGTGTATAGAGGGGGAGAGAGAGGGGAGAGAGATGGTGAAAAGAGATATGTGTATAGATGGTGGTGGAGAGAGAGGAGAGAGAGATGGTGAAAAGAGATATGTGTATAGAGGAGAGAGATGGTGAAAAGAGATATGTGTATGGGTGGAGAGAGAGGGAGAGAGAAAGAGATATGTGTATAGAGGGGGAGAGATGGTGAAAAGAGATATGTGTATAGATGGTGGAGAGAGATGAGATGGTGGAGAGAGAGAGAGGGGAGAGAGAGATGGTGAAAAGAGATATGTGTATAGAGGGGGAGAGAGACAGGGGAGAGAGATGGTGAAAAGAGATATGTGTATAGAGGGGAGAGAGAGGGGAGAGAGATGGTGAAAAGAGATATGTGTATAGAGGGGAGAGAGATGGTGAAAAAAGAGATAGATGGTGAAAAGAGATATGTGTATAGAGGGGAAAAAGAGAGAGATGAGATGGTGAAAAGAGATATGTGTATAGAGGGTGGAGAGGGAGAGAGATGGTGAGAGAGATGGTGAAAAGAGATATGTGTATAGAGGTGGGAGAGAGACAGGGGAGAGAGAGTTGGTGAAAAGAGATATGTGTATAGAGAGGGAGAGAGGGGGAGAGGGGAGAGAGATGGTGAAAAGAGATATGTGTATAGAGGTGGAGAGAGAGGGGAGAGAGAGAGAGGGGAGAGATGGTGAGAGAAAAGAGATATGTGTATATAGAGGGGGAGAGAGATGGTGAAAAGAGATATGTGTATAGAGGGGGAGAGAGGGGAGAGAGATGGTGAAAAAGAGATATGTGTATAGAGAGGTGGAGAGAGAGAGAGAGAGAAAAGAGATATGTGTAGAGGGGGAGAGGGAGAAAGAGATGTGTATAGAGGGTGGAGAGAGAGATGGTGAAAAGAGATATGTGTATAGAGAGGGGAGAGAGGGGTG
The DNA here is from genome assembly GCF_023373465.1 of Oncorhynchus keta. Lineage (NCBI taxonomy): Eukaryota > Metazoa > Chordata > Actinopteri > Salmoniformes > Salmonidae > Oncorhynchus > Oncorhynchus keta. Next base: position 35,116,386 of record NC_068441.1, read on the forward strand.
AGAGAGATGGTGAAAAGATATGTGTATAGATGGTGGAGAGAGAGGGGGAGAGAGAGGGGAGAGAGAGATGGTGAAAAGAGATATGTGTATAGAGGGGGAGAAGGGGGAGAGAGATGGTGAAAAGAGATATGTGTATAGAGGGGGAGAGAGAGGGGGAGAGAGATGGTGAAAAGAGATATGTGTAGAGGTAGAGAGGGAGAGAGATGGTGAAAGAGGGGAGAGAGAGGGAGAGAGAGATGGTGAAAAAGAGATATGTGTATAGATATGTGTATAGAGGGAGAGATGGTGAGAGATGGTGAGGGGAAAGAGAGAAAGAGATGGTGAAAAGAGATATGTGTATAGATGGAGAGAGGGGGAGAGATGGTGAGAGGGGAGAGAGATGGTGAAAGAGATATGTGTATAGAGGGTGGAGAGAGACA